>NC_074688.1:37755377-37760377 GCF_029448725.1 Salvelinus fontinalis
AGGTTTGGTCCTAGTCTAGTTCCTGGTCTAGGTCTGGACCTAGTCTAGTTCCTGGTCTAGGTCTGGTCCTAGTCTAGTTCCTGGTCTAGGTCTGGCCCTGGTTTGTAGATGTTGTTTACAAGCATCCAGAATGCCTTGGTTAGTTGGTTTGTTGGTTGGTTGGTGTCAGACATTTGGAGGTGTCTGCATGCTCGTTAGTTTGATCACACTGTGACTTCCCTCATCTTATCATTCTCCACTAAACTCCACCCCCTGACCTCTCCATCACAGAGACCAGAGACCCCCTGACCTCTCCACCACAGAGACCCCCTGACCTATCCACCACAGAGACCAGAGACCCCCTGACCTCTCCATCACAGAGACCAGAGACCTACTGACCTCTCCACCACAGAGACCAGAGACCCCCTGACCTCTCCATCACAGAGACCCCCTGACCTCTCCACCACAGAGACCAGAGACCCCCTGACCTCTCCATCACAGAGACCCCTGACCTTTCCACCACAGAGACCAGAGACCCCCTAACCTCTCCATCACAGAGACCAGAGACCCCCTGACCTCTCCATCACAGAGACCCCTGACCTTTCCACCACAGAGACCAGAGACCCCCTGACCTCTCCATCACAGAGACCAGAGACCCCTGACCTCTCCACCACAGAGACCAGAGACCCCTGACCTCTCCACCACAGAGACCAGAGACCCCCTGACCTCTCCACCACAGAGAGTCAGAGACCCCCTGACCTCTCCATCACAGAGACCAGAGACCCCCTAACCTCTCCATCACAGAGACCTCTGACCTCTCCATCACAGAGACCAGAGACCCCCTGACCTCTCCACCACAGAGACCAGAGACCCCCTAACCTCTCCATCACAGAAACCCAGAGTATTTGTTACCAATCAGAGATTGAGATTCCTCTCAGTGTTGATTCGGACGATGGGCTAATTGCGACATGTGATATATGTGTGACTTCATCAAGTATGACTTTGCTTTAGTGACACAACTTTAGAGTGTGAATGACCAAGTAAGCCAGTAGCACAGAGACTGGGTACAGTACAGTGTTTAATACCAGGGTGCTCAGTGCACTACCAGTATAGGCCTCTAGAGGGCCCTAGCCACTCACACAGGCTATTATGGATTCCCCTTACAGAGGAGCAGAAGAGTTAAGAAGCCACGAAGAAGAAGCCTTCGTCTGTGACCAAATTGACTGTGCCAACTTTCAGACCTTTTCATTAAGTATTTATATAACTATACACACATCAGCCTTGAAACTTTGTCTTGTGGTCCTGTTTTGATTGGTTAATAACCCTCTCTTCCCCTAGAATGTTCCTCTCCCTATAACCTTGCTTTATGGTTCGTTATTTTCTTAAATTCCTCAGATGTTGCCTTTATTATATACCAGTGTACTGTATATTCCAGCCTGATCCACTTTGTTGTGAGTGTTGCCCTTGTTGGTTCAGTACCCATCAATGCCCCCCCCCCACTTCCCCCCCAGTAGGGGCCAACACAGCTCTCCTTCGGGGGGGGGGGGGGGGGCCTTCGTTGATTGGCATATAGACTGTTCCGTCCCCTGTCGATATTCCACTCTACGTTGTGCACTATTGACCACGACTGACCAATGAACATGACCCAAGTGAAATTGAGTCAAATAATGATAGCACAACAATTTTTTTTTTTTTATCATAATCTGATTTTTAAATGATTATGATACTCCTGTATGAGGTGAGACTTTATGTCTTAAATAGCACCCTATTCCCTGTATAGTGCACTACTTTTGACCAGGGCTCAACACCCTATTCCCTATATAGTGCACTACTTTTGACCAGGGCTCATAGGGTGCCATTTGGGACACTGACATCCTTACTAGTCTCCAGTAGCTTCAAATAATAACCTGCACTCTTATTTCCAAAATGGCGGTCATGGAGTTGTTTCCTACAGTGACCACACTGCCCAGTCTTCCCCAATCCCGAGGTGTTGTGAAGAAATCAGCTGCTTGGGAATGGAGAGCGCCCATTACAGGGCGATAGTAGTGTGGAAAGTTTCTAAAATGGAACCTTAATTCTCTTTATTCATGGGTTGCACATTTTCTTCACAATTTTTTGTTTTTGAAAGTCCGTTTCTTAGCAGTGATGCCCAGCTGAGCATTCTACTCAAGGCAGTCACAATGGGTGTCGATGAGGATCTATTCTGACGGTCATTACGGTAGTTTGGAAACACGATTGCATTTCAAAAGGAGGCAAATAATTAGTAGGACAAGCTTTTTTTTGTCATCATTGTCATGTCACCAGATTGACTTTAGATACAGTATATCTTTAGCTAGCTAGCTAATTTTGAGGGGAGAGCACCAACATTTTTTTGCTAGCTAACGTTAGCATTGCTAGCTATTTCGGACCAACTTTGCTAGCTCATGGTAACATTGCCATCTCTAAAGTCAACTTGACATCATACTGATGCAAAGTTGTTTTATAGAAATTATTTGTCTACTTTAGCAACGTCATCGTATTTCCAGGCCACTACAATGTAAATTTGACTTAACAGTCATAAGCCCCCTTTCAGACTGAGCATTAGCCATCGGTCAGAAAACAATATGCCGGGGCATCTGTAGAACGTTGATAACGGCAACGACGTGACGGAAGTGCAACCCGTGATTAACTAGTGCACTACTTTTGACCAGAGCCCTGGTTCTCAACCTTTTTTTCGTTACTGTACCAGCAAGTACATTTTCTTCTGCCCAGAGTATCCCGAAGCACCTACCTACTTTATGTGTATTTCACCAGTAAGCCTATGGGCTCATGAGAATTCAAGTACTGTACCCCCTGTGAATAGGCCGAGTAGCCCTAGTTGAGAACCACTGGTAAAAGGGAATGGGGTTCCATTTGAAACACACATGGTTCACGTACAGTAGATGTCACTACACACGTGGTAGTTTATGATTGCAGTGTGAAGGAGGGGAAAGTTTAGTAGCCTGGAATCATAACTGATTTTGTGATATTTCACTGCTGTTACAATGTTGAAGTGCAGCGTTTCAGTCCGATTGAACCAGGCTAGATTTGAGGCCCTTAGGAGAGCTATTTTCTTCCAATCAGGACCATGTGTACCAAAGCCTCAAAACAGCTTGTGCCCCTGAGGTATGATGACAAGGTGCAATTTCATACCGTATCGCAAAGACTGTTTATTAGGTGTGAAATGTTTTTTATTTATTTAACCACGCCGTTTAATTCTACATTATAACTACTGTGCAATTTCTGTTTTGAGTATCAATGTAATCTCTCACATCTATAATGACTGCTGTAAATAAGTAAACAAACCCTGCCAAAAAAAGCCCAATATTTCTATGAGGACCGTATAAGGATATAACGTATTTTAAAGTCTATTTTATACGTTTGGGTTTTAGAGCAGTGTGTATTTGAGAATGCTGATTGATGTGTATAACAATCCTGGTTACTGTGTATAATTGAATGCTGGTTATACTTTGTTGACTGTTATGTTCTCTCAATGTTGTGCACTGATGGTGAATAATAAGAAGAAATAAGAATTCATTTAAAAAATTATATATTTATTTTGTTTTGAAAAGCCAACCATTTGAATTGCAAGATTAGGTATTGTATGTAAAAGGATGTATATTTTGCCTTGAATGTAATGTATTACTAAACACAGTTTAATCCTTATTATTAAAACATTTGAATAACTGGGAGGTGACCATGTCTATTGTAACTCATTTGAAACAGGTCCATCCCAAAATCACACCCTAGTCCCTTTTATAGTGGACTACTTTTGACCAGAGTGCTTTTGTAACAGTATAACTTTAAGGCGTCCCCTCGCCCCGACACGGGCGCGAACCAGGGACCCTCTGCACACATCGACAACAGTCACCCACGAAGCGTCGTGACCCATCGCTCCACAAAAGCCACGGCCCTTACAGAGCAAGGGGCAACACTACATCTAGGTTTCAGAGCAAGTGACGTAACTGATTGAAACGCTACTAGCGCGTACCCGCTAACTAGCTAGCCATTTCACATCCGTTACACTTTCTCATCCTCCCCCTACTAGGTTGCCCCGACCACTTCTATTGATTTTAAGCTAGCTATTGCTAAAGTTATCTGAAGTTTGTAGCGGCTGTTTACAGAAAACCTAACCATAGATTACAGTGGCCCATAGGCTACTTTCAGAGTGAGAACCAATCGAACATCAAGTTGTAAAAATTCTGAACTTCCCCTTTAAGCATTTATATTTCTTAAGTTATTTGGTCTCGTTTTTCCTCACATGAAACCTTCTCTTATTTTCTCTCTCTCTCCATGGCTGTGGCTTACGGCCATACCTCTTTCACAATATCATTCACAAAAACACACACTGAACAACCGGTTTACAAAATGCCATCTTTATCACTGTCAATACTTAAAAACAGATCTTGTACATCAGTACCCATGGAATTGCACTATAGAAAGCCATGAAAAACAAACATTAAAACATTAAAATAGATATTGCATCTTCAAAAAGCAAAATGTCATCCATAAATACATTACTCACTTTTTTTGATGTTTAAGTTCACTGTATTTTCTTACAACAGAATCACAGATTTATATATATATATATATATATTTATATATATAGCCAAGAGAAATCATTTAAAAGAAGAAAAACAATTTGGAAAATTCTGGTAACTTTCCCAAAATTTCCATGGTTTTACAGAAATCGTGGTTGTAGGATCTCAGGAATCTCCCAACTGGGATTTTTTGGAAAATCTAGGAAATTGGGGAAATGTTGCAACCCTCGACAAGAAAGATAGTAACATTGACATTCTCTGGTCACCATTTTGTGACAAATGCATCATTTGTTTACAGTGCGAACATCAAAAGGCCAAGAGAGTTCTCCACAAAGCCAGTGTGGAAAACGGTTATATCCAGTCATGATGTGATACACTATGATCAAAAGTATGTGTACACCGGCTCGTAGAACATCTCATTCCAAAATCACGGGCGTTAATATGAAGTTGGTCCACTGCTCC
>NC_074688.1:37765377-37822877 GCF_029448725.1 Salvelinus fontinalis
CTTAGTGAAAGGAAACATGTTAGCTGATGGGGAGCGACTTAGTGAAAGGAAACATGTTAGCTGATGGGGAGCGTTAGTGACTTAGTGAAAGGAAACATGTTAGCTGAAGGGAGAGAGACAGACAGACAGACAGAGACAGACAGACAGACACACCGAGAGGGACAGACAGACACACCGAGAGGGACAGACAGACACACCGAGAGAGACAGACAGACACACCGAGAGGGACAGACAGACACACCGAGAGCCAGACAGACAGACACACCGAGAGCCAGACAGACAGACAGACACAGAGAGCCAGACAGACAGACAGACACAGAGAGCCAGACAGAGAGACACAGAGAGCCAGACAGAGAGACACAGAGAGCCAGACAGAGAGACACAGAGAGCCAGACAGACAGACACAGAGAGCCAGACAGACAGAAACAGAGAGCCAGACAGACAGACACAGAGAGACAGACAGACAGACACAGAGAGCCAGACAGACAGACACAGAGAGCCAGACAGACAGACACAGAGAGCCAGACAGACAGACACAGAGAGCCAGACAGACACAGAGAGCCAGACAGACACAGAGAGCCAGACAGACACAGAGAGCCAGACAGACACAGAGAGCCAGACAGACACAGAGAGCCAGACAGACACAGAGAGCCAGACAGACACAGAGAGCCAGACAGACACAGAGAGCCAGACAGACACAGAGAGCCAGACAGACACAGAGAGCCAGACAGACACACAGAGAGAGAGAAGAGACAGTTTAAGAGTGACAGAGCCACAGAGAGAGGGAGAGGTACTGTAGAGGGAAAGGGAGAAGTAGAGGGAGAGCAGGGCATGAATGGGTTACGGTTATCCTGGTGACTGTTGACATAGGAAGCAGCCAACACGTCGACATCTGGCTGACGGAGCGTTTCAAAGTACCATGTCCACTGGGGCACAACATCAGCGAGAGAGAAGGCGAGAGGGAGGAAAGGAGGGAGAGAGGAGAAGGCGAGAGGGAGGAAAGGAGGGAGAGAGGAGAAGGCGAGAGGAAGGAAAGGAGGGAGAGAGGAGAAGGGAAGGATTGAGGAAAGGAGAGAGGGAATCACTGTCCCTGACCAGGACAAGTCAGTGGACCTCACATCCTGGCTTCCACTACGTGAGAAACTCCTGGAATTGCCCAGTGTGTGTGTGTGTGTGTGTGTGTGTGTCTGTGTGTGTGTGTGTGTGTGTGTGTGTGTGTGTGTGTGTGTGTGTGTGTGTATGTGTGTGTGTGTGCTCACACGGGTGTTGGAAGGGGTTTGCAGGTTTTCAAAGAACTTGGCAAACTAAGTACATCATTCCAGGAAGCCCCCCCCCCCCCGCCAAGCCCCCCACCTCTCTTCGCCTCTGTTGGGTGCTAGACCAGAAATCTAACTAACGGACTTCTCTTGCTTTGTGAAAATAGGAAAACGATTGCATTGCCATGGTCTCGGATGGTCACACGGCATGGTAAAATGAAGTCTCTCCAGTCTTAGATTTCCCTAACTCCTGGACCAGGATTCTTCTAAACCTCTCTTTGTCCAAAAAACATTTTGATTTTGGAAGGAAAGACCCGGGAAAGAGCGAGAGATTGATAATCTGTCTGGTCAGGTGAGGGAGGCACTGAGACAGGGAACAGCATGACTGTCTGGTCAGGTGAGGGAGGCACTGAGACAGGGAACAGCATGACTGTCTGGTCAGGTGAGGGAGGCACTGAGACAGGGAACAGCATGACTGTCTGGTCAGGTGAGGGAGGCACTGAGACAGGGAACAGCATGACTGTCTGGTCAGGTGAGGGAGGCACTGAGACAGGGAACAGCATGACTGTCTGGTCAGGTGAGGGAGGCACTGAGACAGGGAACAGCATGACTGTCTGGTCAGGTGAGGGAGGCACTGAGACAGGGAACAGCATGACTGTCTGGTCAGGTGAGGGAGGCACTGAGACAGGGAACAGCATGACTGTCTGGTCAGGTGAGGGAGGCACTGAGACAGGGAACAGCATAACTGTCTGGTCAGGTGAGGGAGGCACTGAGACAGGGAACAGCATGACTGTCTGGTCAGGTGAGGGAGGCACTGAGACAGGGAACAGCATGACTGTCTGGTCAGGTGAGGGAGGCACTGAGACAGGGAACAGCATGACTGTTTGGCTGGAGCAGCAGCATGCCAAATGGCACACTGTTCCCTACATAGTGCACTACTTTTGACCAGGACCATAGGGCTCTGTTCCCTACGTAGTGCACTACTTTTGACCAGGACCATAGGGCTCTGTTCCCTACGTAGTGCACTACTTTTGACCAGGACCATAGGGCTCTGTTCCCTATGTAGTGCACTACTTTTGACCAGGACCATAGGGCTCTGTTCCCTACGTAGTGCACTACTTTTGACCAGGACCATAGGGCTCTGTTCCCTACGTAGCGCACTACTTTTGACCAGGACCATAGGGCTCTGTTCCCTACGTAGTGCACTACTTTTGACCAGGACCATAGGGCTCTGTTCCCTACATAGTGCACTACTTTTGACCAGGACCATAGGGCTCTGTTCCCTACGTAGTGCACTACTTTTGACCAGGGCCATAGGGCTCTGTTCCCTACGTAGCGCACTACTTTTGACCAGGACCATAAGGCTCTGTTCCCTACGTAGTGCACTACTTTTGACCAGGGCCATAGGGCTCTGTTCCCTATGTAGTGCACTACTTTTGACCAGGGCCATAGGGCTCTGTTCCCTACGTAGCGCACTACTTTTGACCAGGACCATAAGGCTCTGTTCCCTACGTAGTGCACTACTTTTGACCAGGGCCATAGGGCTCTGTTCCCTACGTAGTGCACTACTTTTGACCAGGACCATAGGGCTCTGTTCCCTACGTAGTGCACTACTTTTGACCAGGACCATAGGGCTCTGTTCCCTATGTAGTGCACTACTTTTGACCAGGACCATAGGGCTCTGTTCCCTACGTAGTGCACTACTTTTGACCAGGACCATAGGGCTCTGTTCCCTACGTAGTGCACTACTTTTGACCAGGACCATAGGGCTCTGTTCCCTACGTAGTGCACTACTTTTGACCAGGACCATAGGGCTCTGTTCCCTACGTAGTGCACTACTTTTGACCAGGACCATAGGGCTCTGTTCCCTACGTAGCGCACTACTTTTAACCAGGATCATAGGGCTCTGTTCCCTACGTAGGGAATCGTGGTGCCACTGGAAACGCAGTATGTTAAGAGTCCCGGTTGTCCCTCCAGTTAGGATTGGCTGCCAGGGGGAACAGCATGCTGAAGCTACCCAGCCTCCTCTACTCCAAGCTGGGCATGCTGACACACTGGCTCCCCCTTCTGCCTTGTGTTTCTCCATCTCTAGACGGAGAGAGTGTGCCAGCAAACATCATACATTTTGATATTTCCTTCAGGCTAAGATATACACATTCTCTACAGATTTTAAATTACACAGCTTCTCCCGTATTTGAATATAGTTAAAATATATCGAATGTTCCATTAAAATACTAAAAACAAAACTACCAGATAGTCCTACCGCCAGGAAACAATGTGAACAGAGAAACCTTAACCTGTCCTACCGCCAGGAAACAATGTAAACAGAGAAACCTTAACCTGTCCTACCGCCAGGAAACGATGTAAACAGAGAAACCTTAACCTGTCCTACCGCCAGGAAACGATGTAAACAGAGAAACCTTAACCTGTCCTACCGCCAGGAAACGATGTAAACAGAGAAACCTTAACCTGTCCTACCGCCAGGAAACGATGTAAACAGAGAAACCTTAACCTGTCCTACCGCCAGGAAACGATGTAAACAGAGAAACCTTAACCTGTTCTACCGCCAGGAAACGATGTAAACAGAGAAACCTTACCTTCTTGACGGTAGATGTTACACCCCTGTGCGTGTGTGTGTGAGTGTGTGTGTGTGTGTGTGTGTGTGTGTGTGTGTGTGTCCACAAGGTTGTATGTAGGTGGGCGTGTACGTACTAAAATTGGCCATTCTTGCTTGTAGTAAGAAGATTTAGAGAGAGGGTGAGAGAGAGAGAGAGAGATAGAGAGAGAGGGAGATAGGGTGAGAGAGAGCGAGAGAGAACGAGAGAGAGCGAGAGAGAACGAGAGAGAGCGAGAGAGAACGAGAGAGAGCGAGAGAGAGAGAGAGAGAGAGAGAGAGAGAGAGAGAGAGAGAGAGAGAGAGACAGAGAGGGTGAGAGAGAGAGAGAGAGAGAGGGTGAGAGAGAGAGAGAGAGAGAGGGTATTGAGAGAGAGAGAGAGAGAGAGAGAGAGGGTATTGAGAGAGAGAGAGAGAGAGGGTGAGAGAGAGAGAGAGACAGAGAGAGAGAGAGACAGAGAGAGAGAGAGAGAGAGAGAGAGACAGAGAGAGAGAGAGAGAGAGAGAGACAGAGAGAGAGAGAGAGAGAGAGAGAGAGAGAGAGAGAGAGAGAGAGAGAGAGAGAGAGAGAGAGAGAGAGAGAGAGAGAGAGAGAGAGAGAGAGAGAGAGAGAGAGAGAGAGAGAGAGATGTTTCTTTTCTCCCCTTGGTACCATTGTGCAGGGGGAGGGTAGTCTTGGCAACACTCCCCTTGCTGGTAAAAACAAAATAGGAAGCATGTGACTACAGTACATATTTCTCTATGGGCCTTCCTCCAACCCACTGTTGAACCAGTCTCTCTCTCCTGGGCTACATCCAAAATGGCACCCTATTCCCTATATAGTGCTCTACTTTAGACCCTATTCCTTATATAGTGCACTACTTTAGACCAGGGCCCACAGGGCATGGGCATGGCACCTTCAAGGGAATAGCGTCTAAAGTAGTGCACTATAAAGGGAATAGGGTCTAAAGTAGTGCACTATAAAGGGAATAGGGTGCCATTTGGCATGCATCCCCAGGTCAAGTGCTCAGAACTGTCCTATTCCCTCTCTCAGGACCCTATGACCCCCTTTTATAGGACCAGATGGTAGCCTGCTGCTTTTGGCTGATTTGGGATCTGTTTTTGTCAGTGTCTCCATTGATTCATGTTAGGTTGGTTTTGCTGTTGCAGGGTCAGTACTGACAAGCTCCTGTGTGTGTGTGTGTGTGTGCGTGCGTGCGTGCGTGCGTGCGTGCGTGTGTGTAGATATGTGCCATAAGGAGATTAGGACGATAAATCATAACTCTATCCCCCGTGAACAGAGACACTAGAAGAGCTCCACTTATCTGTCACCATGCTCCTGGATAATCTCCCCCACTGCGCGCACACACACACACACACACACACACACACACACACACACACACACACACACACACACACACACACACACACACACACACACACACACACACACACACACACACACACACACACACACACACACACACACAGACTCCAGGACCCTGGTCAAAGTAGTGCACTATGTAGGGGATAGGACCCTGGTCAAAGTAGTGCACTATGTAGGGAATAGGACCCTGGTCAAAGTAGTGCACTATGTAGGGAATAGGACCCTGGTCAAAGTAGTGCACTATGTAGGGTGTAATTTGGGATGTATGGTGGCTGTGCCACACTGGAGCATGTAGAGTCTCTCTTCCTCCCCCTCTCTCTCTCCTCTCCTCCCTTCCTCTCTCCTCCCTTCCCCTCTCCTCTCTTCCCGTCTCGCGCTCTCTTCCTCCGTCTCGCGCTCTCTTCCTCCGTCTCGCGCTCTCTTCCTCCGTCTCTCCTCTCTTCCTCCGTCTCGCGCTCTCTTCCTCCGTCTCGCGCTCTCTTCCTCCGTCTCGCGCTCTCTTCCTCCGTCTCGCGCTCTCTTCCTCCGTCTCGCGCTCTCTTCCTCCGTCTCGCGCTCTCTTCCTCCGTCTCGCGCTCTCTTCCTCCGTCTCGCGCTCTCTTCCTCCGTCTCTCCTCTCTTCCTCCGTCTCTCCTCTCTTCCTCCGTCTCTCCTCTCTTCCTCCGTCTCTCCTCTCTTCCTCCGTCTCTCGCTCTCTTCCTCCGTCTCTCGCTCTCTTCCTCCGTCTCTCGCTCTCTTCCTCCGTCTCTCGCTCTCTTCCTCCGTCTCTCGCTCTCTTCCTCCGTCTCTCGCTCTCTTCCTCCGTCTCACGCTCTCTTCCTCCGTCTCACGCTCTCTTCCTCCGTCTCTCGCTCTCTTCCTCCTTCTCTCGCTCTCTTCCTCCGTCTCTCGCTCTCTTCCTCCGTCTCTCCTCTCTTCCTCCGTCTCTCCTCTCTTCCTCCGTCTCTCCTCTCTTCCTCCGTCTCTCGCTCTCTTCCTCCGTCTCTCGCTCTCTTCCTCCGTCTCTCGCTCTCTTCCTCCGTCTCTCGCTCTCTTCCTCCGTCTCTCGCTCTCTTCCTCCGTCTCTCCTCTCTTCCTCCGTCTCTCCTCTCTTCCTCCGTCTCTCCTCTCTTCCTCCGTCTCTCGCTCTCTTCCTCCGTCTCTCGCTCTCTTCCTCCGTCTCTCGCTCTCTTCCTCCGTCTCGCGCTCTCTTCCTCCGTCTCGCGCTCTCTTCCTCCGTCTCGCGCTCTCTTCCTCCGTCTCGCGCTCTCTTCCTCCGTCTCTCGCTCTCTTCCTCCGTCTCTCGCTCTCTTCCTCCGTCTCTCGCTCTCTTCCTCCGTCTCTCGCTCTCTTCCTCCGTCTCTCGCTCTCTTCCTCCGTCTCTCGCTCTCTTCCTCCGTCTCTCGCTCTCTTCCTCCGTCTCTCCTCTCTTCCTCCGTCTCGCGCTCTCTTCCTCCGTCTCTCGCTCTCTTCCTCCGTCTCTCGCTCTCTTCCTCCGTCTCTCGCTCTCTTCCTCCGTCTCGCGCTCTCTTCCTCCGTCTCTCCTCTCTTCCTCCGTCTCTCGCTCTCTTCCTCCGTCTCTCCTCTCTTCCTCCGTCTCTCGCTCTCTTCCTCCGTCTCTCCTCTCCTCCTCCGTCTCTCCTCTCCTCCTCCGTCTCTCGCTCTCTTCCTCCGTCTCGCGCTCTCTTCCTCCGTCTCGCGCTCTCTTCCTCCGTCTCGCGCTCTCTTCCTCCGTCTCTCCTCTCCTCCTCCGTCTCTCGGTCTCTTCCTCCGTCTCGCGCTCTCTTCCTCCGTCTCGCGCTCTCTTCCTCCGTCTCGCGCTCTCTTCCTCCGTCTCTCGCTCTCTTCCTCCGTCTCGCGCTCTCTTCCTCCGTCTCGCGCTCTCTTCCTCCGTCTCGCGCTCTCTTCCTCCGTCTCGCGCTCTCTTCCTCCGTCTCGCGCTCTCTTCCTCCGTCTCGCGCTCTCTTCCTCCGTCTCGCGCTCTCTTCCTCCGTCTCGCGCTCTCTTCCTCCGTCTCGCGCTCTCTTCCTCCGTCTCGCGCTCTCTTCCTCCGTCTCTCGCTCTCTTCCTCCGTCTCGCGCTCTCTTCCTCCGTCTCTCCTCTCTTCCTTCGTCTCCTCCCTTTCCTCTTCTCCCTCTCCCTCTCCTTTCTCTCCTCCCTCTCCTCTTCTCCCTCTCCTCCCTCTCCTCTTCTCCCTCCCTCTTCTCCCTCTTCTTTCTCTCCTCCCTCTCGGGTCACTAACGAGTATTGCGATAATGGTAATGTCCCGGTCATACTTTCAACCTTCGGTAATGTGCCTTATAAAGTAATCCAACTAGCATAGTCAGTTAATGACAGGTCTGACTTCAGAGAGCAATCCTTTAAAGGGTCTACGTCGCAAATGGAACCTTATTCCCTATTTAGTGCACTACTGTTGACCAGGGTCCTACACCCTATATAGTGCACTACTGTTGACCAGGGACCATAGGGAATAGGGTGCCATCTGTGACACAGACTGGATCCTCTCAACCGGCTGCGTTTTGATTCAGTTAAAACAGTAAAAATATTATTGAGAGTGACGATCCGGTTATGTTTCAGTCACGTTGTCCACCTCTAACTGTGGATAGTCGGATACAGTTCTGAGCTTTTATTCTGGACAGATTTCCCTCTCTGTCCTGGTAGATTTCCCTCTCTGTCCTGGTAGACTTCCCTCTCTGTCCTGGTAGACTTCCCTCTCTGTCCTGGTAGACTTCCCTCTCTGTCCTGGTAGACTTCCCTCTCTGTCCTGGTAGACTTCCCTCTCTGTCCTGGTAGACTTCCCTCTCTGTCCTGGTAGACTTCCCTCTCTGTCCTGGTAGATTTCCCTCTCTGTCCTGGTAGATTTCCCTCTCTGTCCTGGTAGACTTCCCTCTCTGTCCTGGTAGACTTCCCTCTCTGTCCTGGTAGACTTCCCTCTCTGTCCTGGTAGACTTCCCTCTCTGTCCTGGTAGACTTCCCTCTCTGTCCTGGTAGATTTCCCTCTCTGTCCTGGTAGATTTCCCTCTCTGTCCTGGTAGATTTCCCTCTCTGTCCTGGTAGATTTCCCTCTCTGTCCTGGTAGACTTCCCTCTCTGTCCTGGTAGACTTCCCTCTCTGTCCTGGTAGACTTCCCTCTCTGTCCTGGTAGATTTCCCTCTCTGTCCTGGTAGACTTCCCTCTCTGTCCTGGTAGATTTCCCTCTCTGTCCTGGTAGACTTCCCTCTCTGTCCTGGTAGACTTCCCTCTCTGTCCTGGTAGACTTCCCTCTCTGTCCTGGTAGACTTCCCTCTCTGTCCTGGTAGACTTCCCTCTCTGTCCTTGTAGACTTCCCTCTCTGTCCTGGTAGACTTCCCTCTCTGTCCTGGTAGACTTCCCTCTCTGTCCTGGTAGACTTCCCTCTCTGTCCTGGTAGATTTCCCTCTCTGTCCTGGTAGATTTCCCTCTCTGTCCTGGTAGACTTCCCTCTCTGTCCTGGTAGACTTCCCTCTCTGTCCTGGTAGACTTCCCTCTCTGTCCTGGTAGACTTCCCTCTCTGTCCTGGTAGACTTCCCTCTCTGTCCTGGTAGACTTCCCTCTCTGTCCTGGTAGATTTCCCTCTCTGTCCTGGTAGATTTCCCTCTCTGTCCTGGTAGATTTCCCTCTCTGTCCTGGTAGATTTCCCTCTCTGTCCTGGTAGATTTCCCTCTCTGTCCTGGTAGACTTCCCTCTCTGTCCTGGTAGACTTCCCTCTCTGTCCTGGTAGACTTCCCTCTCTGTCCTGGTAGATTTCCCTCTCTGTCCTGGTAGACTTCCCTCTCTGTCCTGGTAGATTTCCCTCTCTGTCCTGGTAGACTTCCCTCTCTGTCCTGGTAGACTTCCCTCTCTGTCCTGGTAGACTTCCCTCTCTGTCCTGGTAGACTTCCCTCTCTGTCCTGGTAGATTTCCCTCTCTGTCCTGGTAGACTTCCCTCTCTGTCCTGGTAGACTTCCCTCTCTGTCCTGGTAGACTTCCCTCCCTGTCCTGGTAGACTTCCCTCTCTGTCCTGGTAGACTTCCCTCTCTGTCCTGGTAGACTTCCCTCTCTGTCCTGGTAGATTTCCCTCTCTGTCCTGGTAGACTTCCCTCTCTGTCCTGGTAGACTTCCCTCTCTGTCCTGGTAGATTTCCCTCTCTGTCCTGGTAGACTTCCCTCTCTGTCCTGGTAGATTTCCCTCTCTGTCCTGGTAGACTTCCCTCTCTGTCCTGGTAGACTTCCCTCTCTGTCCTGGTAGACTTCCCTCTCTGTCCTGGTAGACTTCCCTCTCTGTCCTGGTAGATTTCCCTCTCTGTCCTGGTAGACTTCCCTCTCTGTCCTGGTAGACTTCCCTCTCTGTCCTGGTAGACTTCCCTCTCTGTCCTGGTAGACTTCCCTCTCTGTCCTGGTAGACTTCCCTCTCTGTCCTGGTAGACTTCCCTCTCTGTCCTGGTAGACTTCCCTCTCTGTCCTGGTAGACTTCCCTCTCTGTCCTGGTAGATTTCCCTCTCTGTCCTGGTAGACTTCCCTCTCTGTCCTGGTAGACTTCCCTCTCTGTCCTGGTAGACTTCCATCTCTGTCCTGGTAGATTTCCCTCTCTGTCCTGGTAGACTTCCCTCTCTGTCCTGGTAGACTTCCCTCTCTGTCCTGGTAGATTTCCCTCTCTGTCCTGGTAGACTTCCCTCTCTGTCCTGGTAGACTTCCCTCTCTGTCCTGGTAGACTTCCCTCTCTGTCCTGGTAGACTTCCCTCTCTGTCCTGGTAGACTTCCCTCTCTGTCCTGGTAGACTTCCCTCTCTGTCCTGGTAGACTTCCCTCTCTGTCCTGGTAGACTTCCCTCTCTGTCCTGGTAGACTTCCCTCTCTGTCCTGGTAGACTTCCCTCTCTGTCCTGGTAGACTTCCATCTCTGTCCTGGTAGACTTCCATCTCTGTCCTGGTAGACTTCCCTAACTGTCCTGGTAGATTTCCCTCTCTGTCCTGGTAGACTTCCCTCTCTGTCCTGGTAGATTTCCCTCTCTGTCCTGGTAGATTTCCCTCTCTGTCCTGGTAGACTTCCCTCTCTGTCCTGGTAAACTTCCCTCTCTGTCCTGGTAGATTTCCCTCTCTGTCCTGGTAGATTTCCCTCTCTGTCCTGGTAGATTTCCCTCTCTGTCCTGGTAGATTCCCCTCTCTGTCCTGGTAGATTCCCCTCTCTGTCCTGGTAGATTCCCCTCTCTGTCCTGGTAGACTTCCCTCTCTGTCCTGGTAGATTCCCCTCTCTGTCCTGGTAGACTTCCCTCTCTGTCCTGGTAGACTTCCCTCTCTGTCCTGGTAGACTTCCCTCTCTGTCCTGGTAGACTTCCCTCTCTGTCCTGGTAGACTTCCCTCTCTGTCCTGGTAGACTTCCCTCTCTGTCCTGGTAGACTTCCCTCTCTGTCCTGGTAGACTTCCCTCTCTGTCCTGGTAGACTTCCCTCTCTGTCCTGGTAGACTTCCCTCTCTGTCCTGGTAGATTTCCCTCTCTGTCCTGGTAGACTTCCCTCTCTGTCCTGGTAGACTTCACTCTCTGTCCTGGTAGACTTCCCTCTCTGTCCTGGTAGACTTCCCTCTCTGTCCTGGTAGACTTCCCTCTCTGTCCTGGTAGACTTCCCTCTCTGTCCTGGTAGACTTCCCTCTCTGTCCTGGTAGATTTCCCGGGAGAACAGAGGAGGGGGAAAAAGTGGCTAGACAAGCCTCTGGCTCAGTTTCCCCACTCCAGCGCCTTCCCGAAGAGACGATCTGTAACACGCGAGGCAGCCGGGAAAACCTGGACGCATCCCCAGATCCACCAGTCGTACTCCACTGGCAAGATTCACACATTACAACCCCCAGCTAGTGTGCGGCTGGTGTACTGTAACATTCTTATTCCACGTCTATGTGAATATTTATAATATCCTCCGTTTACCCAGTCGGCATGGTGATCTTCCACTCCAGGCGATTTCAAACTTTAGTTGTTATCATTCCTGAGAAGTGATGCGTAAAGAGGAAACTCAAACCGTTGACTCCGAGGCCAGTAATCAAGGGCTGAGATATTTACCCCGAGGCTAGTAACCAAGGGCTGAGATATTTACCCCGAGGCTAGTAATCAAGGGCTGAGATATTTACCCCGAAGCTAGTAACCAAGGGCTGAGATATTTACCCCGAGGCTAGTAATCAAGGGCTGAGATATTTACCCCGAAGCTAGTAACCAAGGGCTGAGATATTTACCCCGAAGCTAGTAACCAAGGGCTGAGATATTTACCCCGAGGCCAAGTATCAAGGGCTGAGATATTTACCCCGAGGCCAGTAATCAAGGGCTGAGATATTTACCCCGAGGCTAGTAACCAAGGGCTGAGATATTTACCCCGAGGCTAGTAACCAAGGGCTGAGATATTTACCCCGAGGCTAGTAACAAAGGGCTGAGATATTTACCCCGAGGCCAGTAACCAAGGGCTGAGATATTTACCCCGAGGCCAGTAACCAAGGGCTGAGATATTTACCCCGAGGCTAGTAACCAAGGGCTGAGATATTTACCCCGAGGCTAGTAATCAAGGGTTGAGATATTTACCCAGAGGCTAGTAACAAAGGGCTGAGATATTTACCCAGAGGCTAGTAATCAAGGGTTGAGATATTTACCCAGAGGCTAGTAACCAAGGGCTGAGATATTTACCCCGAGGCTAGTAATCAAGGGTTGAGATATTTACCCAGAGGCTAGTAACAAAGGGCTGAGATATTTACCCAGAGGCTAGTAATCAAGGGTTGAGATATTTACCCAGAGGCCAGTAACCAAGGGCTGAGATATTTACCCCGAGGCTAGTAACCAAGGGCTGAGATATTTACCCCGAGGCTAGTAATCAAGGGTTGAGATATTTACCCAGAGGCTAGTAACAAAGGGCTGAGATATTTACCCAGAGGCTAGTAATCAAGGGATGAGATATTTACCCCGAGGCTAGTAATCAAGGGCTGAGATATACCTTTGAAGTCAACTATTGTTCTGCCTGCGGCTATGGAACCCCGACCTGTTCACCGGACGTGCTACCTGTCCCAGACCTGCTGTTTTCAACTCTCTAGAGACCGCAGGAGCGGTAGAGATACTCTCAATGATCGGCTATAAAAGCCAACTGACATTTACCCCTGAGGTGCTGACTTGCTGCACCCTCGACAACTACTGTAATTATTATTATTTGACCATGCTGGTCATTTATGAACATTTGAACATCTTGGCCATGTTCTGTTATAATCTCCACCCGGCACAGCCAGAAGACGACTGGCCACCCCTCAAAGCCTGGTTCCTCTCTTGGTTTCTTCCTAGGTTTTGGCCTTTCTAGGGAGTTTTTCCTAGCCACCGTGCTTCTACACCTGCATTTCTTGCTGTTTGGGGTTTTAGGCTGGGTTTCTGTACAGCACTTTGAGATATCAGCTGATGTACGAAGGGCTGTATAAATCAATTTGATTTGATTTGATTATTTACACATGAAACCCTGACGCAAACCAGCTCTGACAAGATACCATAACGATACCATAACGAATGTTGACCGTGCGCAGTAGATCCCCTGGTGGATGTTGACGAACGCTGGTGATTCCTGAATTTCCTGAATAGTCAGGAAGTGAACAGGAAATGACATCGGGGGGTTCTGTGGTCAGAGGAGATAGGATCGCCACCCACTGCTTTGAAATGTTTACACCGGAACCACTGACTGTGTATTGACAACTGGACACCACAACTGGACACGGGTTTCTATTTTCTCTCCAATCGTTCTCAGCCTCATCATTCTGGTCTTCTCAGTGTTGCTGTGGAGCGAGCAGAGAGACTTGAGAACATATTGATCCCAATTTATTTTTCTCACCACGGATCACAGACAATGCAAAACCACTTAAAATATATTGATTGTGGCTTTGGAGCTCATCCATGAGGCACTCATTTACAGCTAGGGACGGACTGGGATCAGAAGTTCGGCCTGGGCATTTCAAACACACCGGGACAAACACTTTCCTCAAAGTCCCCACACTGGTAAACGTTTTCCCTTGAGGCCCGCAATATTAACAAAATATATTATCAATTACACAGGCCCATGGGCTGAAGACAGAACAGGCCCATGGGCTGAAGACAGAACAGGCCCATCTGGCATTTTCCCCAATTGCCATATAGCCAGTCTGTTTCAGTTTACAGCCTGCCTCCTACTGTCCCATAGCCAGTCTGTTTACAGCCTCCTACTGTCCCATAGCCAGTCTGTTTCAGTTTACAGCCTACTACTGTCCCATAGCCAGTCTGTTTACAGCCTCCTACTGTCCCATAGCCAGTCTGTTTACAGCCTCCTACTGTCCCATAGCCAGTCTGTTTACAGCCTTCTACTGTCCCATAGCCAGTCTGTTTACAGCCTCCTACTGTCCCATAGCCAGTCTGTTTACAGCCTTCTACTGTCCCATAGCCAGTCTGTTTACAGCCTCCTACTGTCCCATAGCCAGTCTGTTTACAGCCTTCTACTGTCCCATAGCCAGTCTGTTTACAGCCCCTACTGTCCCATAGCCAGTCTGTTTACAGGCTCCTACTGTCCCATAGCCAGTCTGTTTACAGCCTTCTACTGTCCCATAGCCAGTCTGTTTACAGCCTCCTACTGTCCCATAGCCAGTCTGTTTCAGTTTACAGCCTCCTACTGTCCCATAGCCAGTCTGTTTCAGTTTACAGCCTTCTACTGTCCCATAGCCAGTCTGTTTACAGCCTCCTACTGTCCCATAGCCAGTCTGTTTACAGCCCCTACTGTCCCATAGCCAGTCTGTTTACAGCCTTCTACTGTCCCATAGCCAGTCTGTTTACAGCCTCCTACTGTCCCATAGCCAGTCTGTTTACAGCCTCCTACTGTCCCATAGCCAGTCTGTTTACAGGCTCCTACTGTCCCATAGCCAGTCTGTTTACAGGCTCCTACTGTCCCATAGCCAGTCTGTTTACAGGCTCCTACTGTCCCATAGCCAGTCTGTTTACAGCCTCCTACTGTCCCATAGCCAGTCTGTTTACAGCCTCCTACTGTCCCATAGCCAGTCTGTTTACAGCCCCTACTGTCCCATAGCCAGTCTGTTTACAGCCCCTACTGTCCCATAGCCAGTCTGTTTACAGCCCCTACTGTCCCATAGCCAGTCTGTTTACAGCCCCTACTGTCCCATAGCCAGTCTGTTTACAGCCTCCTACTGTCCCATAGCCAGTCTGTTTCAGTTTACAGCGTAGCCTTCTTCTGGAACAACCAACCAACCAACCGCTCCTATATTTTACTGTCCCAGTGTGACTAAGGGTTCGGCTGATATGGAACACTATTCCTCATGTAGTGCATTACTTTTGATCAGAGGCTCGTCCAAAGCAGTGCACTATGCAGAGAATAGGGTGCCATTTTGTCCTTTATAGAGCTGTAATAATGACCATATCGCGGCTGTTGTCACACAAAGTGATCAATGGAAGTATTGAGAGGCCTGATCATTACTCACAAGACTAATTGAGGGGACGTTGAAGATTAAAAATAACAAATGATTCTGTTGACGGTTTAAGAATGTGAAACATAAGAAGCGCAAGGCTTGCATGGTAATCACCAAGGTAGGGGTTTCATTTTGTTTAGGAATATTCAAAGCAGCACATTTTCATATTTGTTTTGGGTTGACATCGAGTTAAAACAACTGAAGTGGGGTATTAATACTCCACCTGTATCTAATATAGATTTATTTTAGGAAGTATTTTTGTTGTGTTACAACCGGAATTCAAAAATGTATTAAATCAATTTTTCCCTCACACATCTACACACAAGAGAGGGAAAAGAGAGCGAGAGAAAGAGAGACTAGAGAAGCCCCTGTTGTAGACTGTCTGTCTGTAGCCAGGGAGTCTGTCTGCCTGTCTGTAGCCAGGGAGTCTGTCTGTCTGTCTGTAGCCAGGGAGTCTGTCTGTCTGTCTGTAGCCAGGGAGTCTGTCTGTCTGTCTGTAGCCAGGGAGCCTGTCTGTCTGTCTGTAGCCAGGGAGCCTGTCTGTCTGTCTGTAGCCAGGGAGCCTGTCTGTCTGTAGCCAGGGAGCCTGTCTGTCTGTAGCCAGGGAGCCTGTCTGTCTGTAGCCAGGGAGCCTGTCTGTCTGTCTGTCTGTAGCCAGGGAGCCTGTCTGTCTGTCTGTCTGTAGCCAGGGAGCCTGTCTGTCTGTCTGTCTGTAGCCAGGGAGCCTGTCTGTCTGTCTGTCTGTAGCCAGGGAGCCTGTCTGTCTGTCTGTAGCCAGGGAGCCTGTCTGTCTGTCTGTAGCCAGGGAGCCTGTCTGTCTGTCTGTAGCCAGGGAGCCTGTCTGTCTGTCTGTAGCCAGGGAGCCTGTCTGTCTGTCTGTAGCCAGGGAGCCTGTCTGTCTGTCTGTAGCCAGGGAGCCTGTCTGTCTGTCTGTAGCCAGGGAGCCTGTCTGTCTGTCTGTAGCCAGGGAGCCTGTCTGTCTGTAGCCAGGGAGCCTGTCTGTCTGTCTGTAGCCAGGGAGCCTGTCTGTCTGTCTGTAGCCAGGGAGCCTGTCTGTCTGTCTGTAGCCAGGGAGCCTGTATGTCTGTCTGTAGCCAGGAAGCCTGTCTGTCTGTAGCCAGGAAGCCTGTCTGTCTGTAGCCAGGAAGCCTGTCTGTCTGTAGCCAGGAAGCCTGTCTGTCTGTAGCCAGGGAGCCTGTCTGTCTGTATCCAGGGAGCCTGTCTGTCTGGGGAGATACGAGTGCCTTGTCTCTCTAAATGTACCAAGCATAGATTTAGGAATTAGAATACTAGAATGGTAATGAACCTTCTAATGGTGGGATTAAGGTCAGCCATTTTGGTCAGGGGAGTTGGTCAACTATGGTTTGCCAGTGCTGTGATAAGATATTGTGTAAAGTAATGAATATATACAGTTGAAGTCGGGAAGTTTACATACACTTAGGTTGGAGTCATTTAAACTCGTTTTTCAACCACTCCACACATTTCTTGTTGACAAATAGTTTTGGAAAGTCGGTTAGGACATCTACTTTGTGCATGACACAAGTCATTTTTCCAACAATTGTTTACAGACAGATTATTTCACTTATAATTCACTGTATCAAAATTCCAGTGGGTCAGAAGTTTACATACACTAAGTTGACTGTGCCTTTAAACAGCTTGGAAAAGTCCAGAAAATGATGTTTTGGCTTTAGAAGCTTCTGATAGGCTAATTGACATAATTTGAATCAATTGGAGGTGTACCTGTGGGTGTATAAGTGTGTGCTTGCTTTTAATGTAAATGTAATTATAAAACATTTTGTATATTTCACCTAACTCAATTTAAGTTGTTACTACTGTATCACATCTTTCCAAGAAAATAGAAAATGAGACATTTGTGGTCTGTTTACAGTGCCTTCAGAAAGTATTCATATCCCTTGACTTTTTCTACATTTCTGACCCGTTTCAGGAAGCTAGGCGTATGTTGCACGTCACTATTTCACAGGAGAGGCATTTTCAACTTCATTTTTTATTCAAATGCCTTTTGGAACATATGAACTTTCACGTGCCTGAAATAATAAAAACAATCTGTAAATACGAATACATTTGTTAAAATGATGAGCCTAGTTGGTTTAGCCACGGAAAAAGACAGGAACCCCCCCTCACTAGCCATGATTGGCTGAGATAATAGGTGGACTGGACATGCCGAGAGATGAGTTTTGATTGGTCTGCCATGTAGAATGCTTCTGTATAAAACATGAGCTGCTCAGTGTTACGTTCCCCAGTTTCTGTGTTCTGTTTTGTATTTGAGTGTGTGTTTCAGGAGGTGGCTTCCTGAAGTACTCCCCAACCAGCTGATTGGTCAACCCCAGGCTAATTGGTGATTGGAGCTGACCCCGCCCCCTCGTCAAGAAGCAGCTGACACTAATCACCATTGCCACCTGAAGATAAAAGCCAGTGTTCTGCCCCAAGAGAAGGGAGGATTGAGAGAGGAGAGAGGAGGAGATGAGATTTGGAGTAGAGATTTGGAGATTGAGAGAGAAAAATTAGATTGTGTTATAGTGTGGGTTGTACTGTTGTTGTTGGTAGCAGTTTTTCTATGTCCTGTGTTTGTGAGTGTTTGTGAAATCATTAATAATTACTCTGTTTCATTTGTTCCCAGGGGGGAAGGAGAAGGCACTTTGGGAGTGCTTAGGCAAGAGGCCCGCGGGCATACATATACCCGTAGTATATTTACTGTCTAGGCACACTAGGTAAGACCTGGGCGGACCACCCCCTGTATTTTGGTTAGGGCACCAGACGGTGCTAAGTTAGGTAAGTTAAGTGGGTAGGCAGGTTAGATAGGAGAGGGGGAACTTTGATATTTACTTTCTTTGCTTTGGTTCCGTCCAGCCCCTTTTCCCCATATTACCGTGTAAGAAAATAAATTCTAATAACGGTAAATTCTGCTTTTGTGTCATCCTTACTCGCACCTACAGTCCATACCTCTTGCACTTCAGGGAGTTGAGTTGTAGCAGGGAGTTGCGTTCCCTCTTCTCAGAGGCGTGCGTAACACTCAGTATGTGTTGATCATCCTTGCTGCCGCAGATTTCTTTGATATTAAGTTAGCCATGGAGAACTGCTAAAAGTGGGCCAAAGGACTGTGTTCGAATACCCATTACTAACATTCTGTATACTACATACTTAATGAGTATATACACTACATACTATTAGTTCATTTTTAGTATACTGTAAATTAACGGTATACTTTCAGTTGAGTGTACTAATCACTTTGCCTGTCTACCGGACATTGATGCTGTTGCTATGCAACTTCTTGCTAGCTTGTTAGCATAACAAATTACTAGCTTAAACATCTTACATTAATAGTGAAGGTAGCCTAGTGGTTAGAGCATTGGGCCAGTAACCAAAAGGTTGCTGGATCGAAACCCCGAGCTGACAAGGTAAAATTCTGTGATTCTGCCCCTGAACAAGGCAGAATCTGCTGCAATAACTCTTCTGTGTGGTTGCCACTGTTCCTAGGCCGCCATTGTAAATAAGAATTTGTTCTTAACTGACTTGCCTAGTTAAACAATGTCCTTTGAGAACAAACAATGACAAAACCGCTAAGCATGAGGTGAATAATCAAGTCATTAAATGTTGGGTAGTTAGTTAATATACTGGCAAGTTCCAGTGTTAGGTAGCTAGCATAGCTAACAAATTGTCAGACAACATAACGTGTAACTTATTTGAAAAGTCATTACTTTGATCAACATTTTAACTAGTTAACGCAATGAATTTGTATTCGCTCTCATCGGCTTTATATTTTCCACCATTTTCTTCAAATCTGAAAATGTTGTGAAGTCACGCCCATTTTCTGAAGAATTGAGTTATGGGCCCTAAAAGCACTGCTTGTATGCTTCGTATTTTGGCAAAATGTAGCACGACATCAGAGAACTTTTGGCATACTAACTATATCCATACGATGACCAATAAGCGTACTACATACTCAATTTACTTCACAAATAGTACGGTTAGCAAGAGAAAGATGTTTTCATTGCTAAAAGCGTACTGTTAGCTAGCTGGCTCACTAGCTAACATTACATGTATGATCTGTGTAGTTCCTATTCCTCCAAGCGGGTCACGACATAAGCTCTCCCAGGGTGTCGGACCCCTGCCCCGTGGCCTTGCTGGCTTGGCTGAGCTTATGGCTTCCCTTTGTGACAGGTGTGATGGCGGCATCCCCCCTGGAGATCTGCATACCTCGTGTATGCACTGCCTGGGTTTGAGCCACGCAGAGAGGGCGGTGGAGCGCCCTACTGGATGCCTGTTTTGTGTGGTGTTCTCAGAACGCCTGAGCGTGGCGCATTGGAGGCCATGGTGGGTTGGTCAGGCTCGGGCTCAGGATGGGAACGAGCTTCCTCCCTCAGGAGTGGTGTGCCAGCAATGTGTTAGTCCCTCTACTGGGCCCAGTATCCCTCCCAGGAAGTGTGTCCGGAGCCGACGCAGGCAGAGACAATCTACTGCCAGTCGTGGACGGGGGCAGGAGTCGGACCGCTGGGACCACCTTGAACGGAGGGCGCACGCCCTGCGTCAGGAGGTTGATAGCTTCGATGGCGATGACAGCTGTTCCTTGTTGGCCAGTGATAGGTTGTTCCTGGGGGACGATGCTGGCATTGTTCACCACCGTGAGGGGGGCTACCAGGCTGACAGTGGAGTTTCATCGCCCCCAGCGGCTCGAGAGACTATGAGGGGCCTACTCACTCGGGTAGCCACTGCATGGGACATCAAACTGGTGGACAGTGATGACTCTCCATCTGACTCTCCATCTGTCCCCATCTCTGCAGAGTTCTGCGAGGCCTTGCAGGAGAGCTGGACTTCTGCCAGGGGGCGCTTCCAAATCACAGCAGAGACTGGACCATGGAGTTATGTTACGGGCGCAGAGTCACTCGGCCTCCGGGAGAACCCATGGTCCTCCCGGAACGGGAGATTATAGGGCAAAACCCGCGACTGAAGCCGGGACCCCCCCATAATCTTTGATGTGGAGAGAGAAAGAGAGAGAGAGAAAGAGAGAGAGAGAAAGAGAGAGAGAGAAAGAGAGAGAGAGAGAGAAAGAGAGAGAGAGAAAGAAAGAGAAAGAAAGAGAGAGAAAGAGAGAGAAAGAAAGAGAAAGAAAGAGAAAGAGAGAGAAAGAGAGAGAGAGAGAGAGAGAGAGAGAGAGAGAGAGAGAGAGAGAGAGAGAGAGAGAGAGAGAGAGAAAGTGCGGTAGAGAGAGAGAGAGAGAGAAGGAGAGAGTGCGGTAGAGAGAGAGAGAGAGAGAGCGAGAGGGCTGTAAACAGCAGGTCCAGGACAATAACACGTCCAGTGAATAGGTCACGGTTCCATATCAGCAGGCGATTAAACTCAAATTGTTTTAAAGTCACCATTGGTCTCAAGGTGAAATCCCTGAGCGGTTTCCTTCCTCCCCTCTATTGATACACCATCCAAAGTGTAATGAATAACTTCACCATGCCCAAGGGGATATTCAATGTCTGCTCTTTTTTACCCATCTACCAATAGGTGCCCTCCTTTGTGAGGCATTGGAAAACCTCCCTGGTCTTTGTGGTTGAATCTGTGTTTGACATTCACTGCTCGACTGAGAGACTTTACAGATAATTGTTTGTGTGTGGTGAAGGAGATGAGGTAGTCATTCAAAAATCATGTTAAACACTATTATTGCACACAGTGAGTCCATGCAACTTACTATGTGATTTGTTAAATACATTTTTTACTCCTGAACTTATTTAGGCATCGCCATAACAACAGGGTTGAATAATTAGACTCAAGACATTTCAGATTTTCATTTTTAATTCATTTGTAAAAAAAATAAATATATATTGAAAAACACAATTCCACTTTGACATTATGGGGTGTAGGCCAGTGAGCCAAACATCTCGGTTGAAACTGAGGCTGTAACAACAAAATGTGGAAAAAGTCAATGTGTGTGAATACTTTCTGAAGGCCACTGTACATATATTTTAGAGGCAATTGGTATAGAAAATGTGTGTAAAAGCTGTATTTATATATTTATAAACTATATGACAATATATATATTTTTTAAGTTGACAATAATTATATTACTATTATAACTGGGTGGTTCGAGCCCTGGATGCTGATTGGCTGACAGCATGTATGACAAAGCAATTATTTTTACTGCTCTAATTACGTTGGTAACCAGTTTATAATAGCAATAAGGCACCTCAGGGGGTTTGTGGATTATGACTAATATACCACGGCTAAGGGCTATATCCAGGCATTCTGCGCTGCGTCGTGCCTAAGAACAGCCCTTAGCCGTGGTATATTGGCTATATACCACACCTCCGCCTTATTGCTTAAATATATCACATGCCTTACTTCTATTTTCCTGCCTAAGAAGTCAAATCAGGATTATGCCTCTCGGGCCATTCGTTCCAATGAGACTGGTTTGGATTTCTCCCTGACCAATATGGCTGCAATGTTCAACCCATTCTGTAACTTTGAGGGTTTATGACATAGCACCTCTAAGTTATTGAATGGGATCTATATGGTTCCAAGGATGTATGTAAACACATCATATGATACTGTATGCATTAATATGTACAGTGTGCCCATGTTCTGTAGCCAGAGCCCGCCCGTCTGTGACCAGAGCCCTCCCGTCTGTGACCAGAGCCCTCCCGTCTGTGACCAGAGCCCTCCCGTCTGTAACCAGAGCCCTCCCGTCTGTAACCAGAGCCCTCCCGTCTGTAACCAGAGCCCTCCCGTCTGTAACCAGAGCCCTCCCGTCTGTAACCAGAGCCCTCCCGTCTGTAACCAGAGCCCTCCCGTCTGTAACCAGAGCCCTCCCGTCTGTAACCAGAGCCCTCCCGTCTGTAACCAGAGCCCTCCCGTCTGTAACCAGAGCCCTCCCGTCTGTAACCAGAACCCGCCCGTCTGTAGCCTTGGAAGAGGAGGACACATCACTTAAGAAAAACCCTGGCGTCGTCAAGGCGACGCTACAGACGGAGGGACGACATTTCTCCGCAGTTAAGTCCCGTTACCACGACAACACGTTCCAGAGAACTGCCCACGTTGTCGACACAAGAACAGCTACGAGAGTAGCCGTTTCAGAATACACATCACACAGGATACACATCACACAGGATATACACATCACACAGGATATACACATCACACAGGATATACACATCACACAGGATACACACATCACACAGGATACACACATCACACAGGATACACACATCACACAGGATATACACATCACACAGAATATACACATCACACAGGATATACACATCACACATAATACACATCACACAGGATATACACATCACACAGGATATACACATCACACACATCACACAGGATACACATCACACAGGATATACACATCACACAGAATATACACATCACACAGGATATACACATCACACAGAATATACACATCACACAGGATATACACATCACACAGGATATACACATCACACAGGATATACACATCACACAGGATATACACATCACACAGGATATACACATCACACAGGATACACATCACACAGGATATACACATCACACAGGATATACACATCACACAGGATATACACATCACACAGGACACACAGTACTTCATTCTCTTCAACTAGCTGCTTTGTCTCTATAAAACAGCCACTAACAGATAGCACCCCTCTCTCCTGTGTAACCCCTTGTCTACAGGTCTGAGCTAACAGATAGCACCCCTCTCTCCTGTGTAACCCCTTGTCTACAGGTCTGAGCTAACAGATAGCACCCCTCTCTCCTGTGTAACCCCTTGTCTACAGGTCTGGAAAGGAGGAGGAGAGGAGGGAGTAGGAGAACAGGAGGGGAGGAAGGAGTGCAGGAGGGAAGGGAGAGCAGAGGGAGAGGGAGGGAGCGGAACAGAGGGAGAGGGGGGGGGCAGAGGGAGAGGGCAGTAGGGGAGTAGAGGGAGTCATAACGTTCCAACTCTGCTTTTTTTGGGGTTGACGTCACTTCCTCTTGAATTTGCAGACGTGTTGCTGTGCGTTTTGTTGCTGTGCGTTTTGTTGCCAACCTTACTTTGCTAGCTGACAACTTTACGTTTTTTTCTTTTTACTTTTTAATTACCGTTTATATTTTTAGTTTTTCCATCACAACTTTTTTCCCTCATTCAACTTTTTCACTCCGGACGCTTTATCTGGACATGGTTCGTCAGTACTTTCAACAGCCGAAGCTAAGTAGTAACATTAACATGATGTCTTTTAATTGCAGTCGCTGTACTCATAATATATAGGAGAACGATCGCCTTACGGCGAGGATAGCTGTGCTACAAGCCCAGCTTAAGACGCAATCGTTAGGCAAGGGTAACGGAAATGGCGCTGAGGAACTGAGCCCTAGGACCATACGTCAGGACTACCGGGCATGATGACTCCTTGCTGTCCCCAGTCCACCTGGCCTTGCTGCTGTCCCAGTTTCAACTGTTCTGCCTGCGGTTATGGAACCCCTACCTGTCCCATACCTGCTGTTTTCAACTCTTAATTATCGGCTATGAAAAGCCAACTGACATTTATTCCTGATTATTATTTGACCATGCTGGTCATTTATGAACATTTTGAACATCTTGGCCATGTTCTGTTATAATCTCCACCCGGCACAGCCAGAAGAGGACTGGCTACCCCTCATAGCCTGGTTCCTCTCTAGGTTTCTTCCTAGGTTTTGGCCTTTCTAGGGAGTTTTTCCTAGCCACCGTGCTTCTACACCTGCATTGCTTGCTGTTTGGGGTTTTAGGCTGGGTTTCTGTACAGCACTTCGAGATGTACGAAGGGCTATATAAAATAAACTTGATTGATTGATTGAGGGAGAGGGAGGTAGGGGAGTAGAGGGAGAGGGGGGGCAGAGGGAGAGGGAGGGAGGGGAGCAGAGGGAGGGAGAGGGAGGGAGCGGAGCAGAGGGAGAGGGGGGAGGGGAGCAGAGGGAGAGGGAGGGAGCGGAGCAGAGGGAGAGGTGGGAGGGGAGCAGAGGGAGAGGGAGGGAGCGGAGCAGAGGGAGAGGTGGGAGGGGAGCAGAGGGAGAGGGAGGGAGGAGACCAGAGGGAGAGGAGCAGAGGGAGAGGGGGGAGGGGAGCAGAGGGAGAGGGGGGAGGGGGAGCAGAGGGAGAGGACCAGAGGGAGAGGGGGGAGGGGAGCAGAGGGAGAGGGTTGAGGGGAGCAGAGAGATAGGGAGAGGGGGGAGGGGAGCAGAGGGAGAGGGAGGGAGCAGAGCAGAGAGATAGGGGGGAGGGGAGCAGAGGGAGAGGGGGGAGGGGAGCAGAGGGAGAGGGGGGAGGGGAGCAGAGGGAGAGGGAGGGAGGGGAGCAGAGAGATGGGGGGGAGGGGAGCAGAGGAAGAGGGGGGGAGGGGAGCAGAGGGAGAGGGGGGGAGGGGAGCAGAGGGAGAGGGAGGGAGGGGAGCAGAGGGAGAGGGAGGGAGGGGAGCAGAGAGATAGGGGGGAGGGGAGCAGAGGGAGAGGGGGGAGGGGAGCAGAGGGAGAGGGAGGGAGGGGAGCAGAGAGATAGGGGGGAGGGGAGCAGAGGGAGAGGGGGGGAGGGGAGCAGAGGGAGAGGGGGGAGGGGAGCAGAGGGAGAGGGGAGCAGAGGGAGAGGGGGGAGGGGAGCAGAGGGAGAGGGAGGGAGGGGAGCAGAGAGATAGGGGGGAGGGGAGCAGAGGGAGAGGGGGAGGGGAGAAGAGGGAGAGGAGCAGAGAGATAGGGGGAGGGGAGCAGAGGGAGAGGGGGGGAGGGGAGCAGAGGGAGAGGGGGGAGAGGAGCAGAGGGAGAGGGAGGGAGCAGAGCAGAGAGATAGGGGGGAGGGGAGCAGAACAGAGAGATAGGGGGGAGGGGAGCAGAGGGAGAGGGAGAGGGATGGAGCGGAGCAGAGGGAGAGGGCAGAGGGAGCAGAGCAGAGAGATAGGGGGGAGGGGAGCAGAGCAGAGAGATAGGGGGGGAGCAGAGGGAGAGGGAGAGGGAGGGAGGGGAGCAGAGGGAGAGGGAGGGAGCAGAGCAGAGAGATAGGGGGGACGGGAGCAGAGGGAGAGGGAGGGAGTGCAGCAGAGGGAAAGGGGGGAGGGGACCAGAGGGAGAGGTGGGAGGGGAGCAGAGGGAGAGGGGGGGAGGGGAGCAGAGGGAGAGGGAGGGAGGGGACCAGAGGGAGAGGAATAGAGGGAGAGGACCAGAGGGAGAGGAAGGGAGGGGAGCAGAGGGAGAGGACCAGAGGGAGAGGGAGGGGAGTAGAGGGAGAGGACCAGAGGGAGAGGGAGGGGAGTAGAGGGAGAGAAGCAGACGGAGAGGGAGGGAGGAGAGTAGAATAGAGGGAGAGGGAGGGAGGGAGGGAGGAGACCAGAGGGAGAGGGAGGGAGGGGACCAGAGGGAGAGGAATAGAGGTAGGGAGGGGAGTAGAGGGAGAGGAATATTAGGGAGAATAAGCAATGCAGCTGTCTTCGATCTGATGGGGAAACACTATACTACTCATCAGATGTGATGCGCACACACACACACACACCAGTCATTTAGCAGACTCTTATCCAGAGCCACTTGTATACATTTTCATACTTGTTTATGCTCTACCAACACGTCATTCTCTACCAACTGAGCCACATGGGACCCAAACACACACAGGCACTATCACAGACACACAGGACCGCACACAGACACACAGGCACTATCACAGACACACAGGACCGCACAGACACACAGGACCGCACAGACACACAGGACCGCACACAGACACACAGGCACTATCACAGACACACAGGACCGCACAGACACACAGGCGCGCACACACATTTTTGTGAAGGCAGAGGGTTAGTCCAGGAACCAATCACTACCCCCCTGTGTGTTGTAGATTTGCAGGAAGAAGAATTGGCCCTAGACGAACTGAATGAACTGAGAGCATGAGAACATTCTGACAGCCTGCTAGATATCTGCCTCTTCCATAACCTCCCCCAACTACCAAACCTCCCCCAACCACCAAACCTCCCCCAACCACCAAACCGCCCTCAAACCTCCCCCAACCACCAAACCTCCCCCAACCACCAAACCGCCCTCAAACCTCCCCCAACCACCAAACCTCCCCCAACCACCAAACCGCCCTCAACCACCAAACCGCCCTCAAACCTCCCCCAACCACCAAACCGCCCTCAAACCTCCCCCAACCACCAAACCGCCCTCAAACCTCCCCCAACCACCAAACCTCCCTCAACCACCAAACCTCCCTCAAACCTCCCCCAACCACCAAACCTCCCCCAACTACCAAACCTCCTCCAACCACCAAACCGCCCTCAAACCTCCCCCAACCACCAAACCTCCCTCAACCACCAAACCTCCCTAAACCACCAAACCTCCCTCAAACCTCCCTCAACCACCAAACCTCCCTCAAACCTCCCTCAACCACCAAACCTCCCCCAACCACCAAACCTCCCTCAACCACCAAACCTCCGCCAACCACCAAACCTCCCTCCAAACCTCTCCAACCACCAAACCTCCCTCCAAACCTCCCTCAACCTCCAAACCTCCCCCAACCACCAAACCTCCCTCCAAACCTCCCTCAACCACCAAACCTCCCTTCAAACCTCCCCCAACCACCAAACCTCCCTCCAAACCTCCCCCAACCACCAAACCTCCCTCCAAACCTCCCCCAACCTCCAAACCTCCCTCCAAACCTCCTTCAACCACCAAACCTCCCTCAACCACCAAACCTCCCCCAACCACCAAACCTCCCCCAACCACCAAACCTCCCTCCAAACCTCCCCCAACCACCAAACCTCCCTCCAAACCTCCCTCAACCTCCAAACCTCCCTCAACCTCCAAACCTCCCTCCAAACCTCCCCCAACCACCAAACCGCCCTCAAACATCCCCCAACCACCAAACCTCCCTCAACCACCAAACCGCCCTCAAACCTCCCCCAACCACCAAACCGCCCTCAAACCTCCCCCAACCAGCAAACCTCCCCCAACCACCAAACCGCCCTCAAACCTCCCCCAACCACCAAACCTCCCTCAACCACCAAACCTCCCTCAAACCTCCCCCAACCACCAAACCTCCCCAACTACCAAACCTCCCCCAACCACCAAACCGCCCTCAAACCTCCCCCAACCACCAAACCTCCCTCAACCACCAAACCTCCCTAAACCACCAAACCCCCTCAAACCTCCCTCAACCACCAAACCTCCCTCAAACCTCCCTCAACCACCAAACCTCCCTCAAACCTCCCTCAACCACCAAACCTCCCCCAACCACCAAACCTCCCTCAACCACCAAACCTCCCCCAACCACCAAACCTCCCTCCAAACCTCTCCAACCACCAAACCTCCCTCAACCTCCAAACCTCCCCCAACCACCAAACCTCCCTCCAAACCTCCCTCAACCACCAAACCTCCCTTCAAACCTCCCCCAACCACCAAACCTCCCTCCAAACCTCCCCCAACCACCAAACCTCCCTCCAAACCTCCCCCAACCTCCAAACCTCCCTCCAAACCTCCCTCAACTACCAAACCTCCCTCCAAACCTCCCTCAACCACCAAACCTCCCCCAACCACCAAACCTCCCCCAACCACCAAACCTCCCTCCAAACCTCCCCCAACCACCAAACCTCCCTCCAAACCTCCCTCAACCTCCAAACCTCCCTCAACCTCCAAACCTCCCTCCAAACCTCCCCCAACCACCAAACCTCCCTCCATACCTCCCCCAACCACCATACCTCTCCCAACCACCAAACCTCCCCCAACCACCAAACCTCCCTCCAAACCTCCCTCAACCTCCAAACCTCCCTCAACTTCCAAACCTCCCTCAACCTCCAAACCTCCCTCAACTTCCAAACCTCCCTCAACTTCCAAACCTCCCTCAACCTCCAAACCTCCCTCAACCTCCAAACCTCCCTCAACCTCCAAACCTCCCTCAACCTCCAAACCTCCCTCAACCTCCAAACCTCCCTCAACCTCCAAACCTCCTTCAACCTCCAAACCTCCCTCAACCTCCAAACCTCCCCCAACCACCAAACCTCCCTCCAAACCTCCCCCAACCACCAAACCTCCCTCCAAACCTCCCCCAACCACCAAACCTCCCTCCATACCTCCCCCAACCACCAAACCTCCCTCCAAACCTCCCCCAACCACCAAACCTCCCTCCAAACCTCCCCCAACCACCAAACCTCCCCCAACCACCAAACCTCCCCCAACCACCAAACCTCCCTCCAAACCTCCCCCAACCACCAAACCTCCCCCAACCACCAAACCTCCCTCCAAACCTCCCCCCAACCACCAAACCTCCCCCAACCACCAAACCTCCCTCCAAACCTCCCTCCAAACCTCCCCCAACCACCAAACCTCCCTCAAACTCCCTCTCTCCCCTAAACTACCCCACCCCTATCTTCCTCCCCCTCCTCCCCATTTCCCACACCTCTCTCGATCAGTCTCAGAATGCTTTCCGTTCGAGTCATCGGCTAGGCATCTCGATGTGAACACAGATTCCGTGGTGTTATGAACTATTTCCCATGTATTCCCAGTTCTCTCCCGTTTGGCTCCACTTGAAACGTATGGAAGAAAACACATTCTCATGACTGAAGTTTAAAAAAAAAAATGGGTCTTCACACTGGTGTAACAACCACAACGAGGAATAGGGAGGCTCCACTCAGAGGAACACACACCTCCACACTGAGCAGTTTCCATTATGAAAATACATGACTTTCTGTTATTAACAGATAATACAGCTGACAGTTAATCATCTCATCCCTCTGAAGGGTTCAAGTTGATTTTGGGGGATCTTCTCAAGACAAGTGGAACCAACACAAGACCCTTTAACACCACAACAGTTGATAACTCCAGCTGGCTAGAGAAGCACAGCGAAGTCCGGAGTCAATATGATACGCTGAAATACACACACACGCAATATAAAATCGAGCACACAGCCATGCAACCTCCATAGACAAACATTGGCAGTAGAATGTCCTTCCTGAAGAACTCAGTGATGTTCAACGTTGCACCGTCATAGGATGCCACCTTTTCAACAAGTCAGTTTTGTGAAATTTCTTTCCTGCTAGAGCTGTAAACTGTAAAGTGTTGTTATTGTAAAGTGTAAACGTTTAGGAGCAACAACGGCTCGGCCGTGAAGTGGTAGGCCACACAAGCTCCCAGAACGGGTCCACCGAGTGCTGAAGAGTGCAGCGCGTACCAATCATCTGTCCTCAGTTACAACACTCACTACTGAGAACTGTTTATCAGGAGATTCATGAAATGGGTTTCCATGGCCGAGCAGCCGCACACAAGCCTGAGATCACATGTTCTTTACAGAGCTTTAAACTGGCCTTTATGCGGCTAGGCATAGTTAAATAAAAGGCTACATTATTTAACTAGGCAAGTCAGTTAAAGGTTCAATTTAAAGGGGCCACTCATACATCAGCAACAAGACACCTAGGGGCTCACTTCTGAACTCTGTACACACACACACACACACACACACACACACACACACACACACACACACACACACACACACACACACACACACACACACACACACACACACACACACACACACACACACACACACACACACACACACACTTTGGAAACTGTAATGGCCAAATCAGACACCATGGGAGAAGGGCAGCATTTAAAAAGAAATGGTAACCTTTTTTTGTTTCACCTTTATTTAACCTTTATTAAACCTGTATTAAACCTGTATTAAACCTGTATTAAACCTGTATTAAACCTGTATTAAACCTGTATTAAACCTTTATTAAACCTTTATTAAACCTTTATTAAACCTTTATTTAACCTTTATTTAACCTTTATTAAACCTATATTTAACCTTTATTTAACCTTTATTTAACTAGGCAAGTCAGTTAAGTCAGGGAGTACACCCTGACGAAGGCCATGCAGCCGAAACGCGTCGTTTTTTTAAACAACTTTGTTTCTATTGAACATGCCATACTAATAAAGGCATTTTAATTTATTATATGAAGAGTGCCTTGGTCCTCCTTTCTTGTTGATGACCAATTTACCCCTTTTTACCAAAGAGCACCTTCTGTCTACCAAAATATACTATAGTGGACCTTAGTAGCGCTTCCCTTCCTCCTCTTTCTACAAGAACACATTCTTATTTACAGTGACGGCCCAGGAAAAGTGGGTTAACTGCCTTGTTCAGGGGAACAGTGGGTTAACTGCCTTGTTCAGGGGAACAGTGGGTTAACTGCCTTGTTCAGGGGAACAGTGGGTTAACTGCCTTGTTCAGGGGAACAGTGGGTTAACTGCCTTGTTCAGGGGAACAGTGGGTTAACTGCCTTGTTCAGGGGAACAGTGGGTTAACTGCCTTGTTCAGGGGCAGAACGGCAGATTTTTACCTTGTCAGCTCAGGGATTCAATCCAGCAACCTTTCGGTTACTGGCCCAACGCTCTAACCACTAGGCTACTTGCCGCCCCATCCTCCACATGTTGTGTAGGGGGGGCCAGTACAGGAAATGGAACCAAGTCTACAGCAACGCCATGTTGGGCTGACGAATTACAGGCAGCCTTGACACAGGGTTAAGTGTCTGTGACCCCCAGGCTGTGACCCCCAGGCTGTGACTCACAGGCTGTAAGGCTCAATAAAACACTCGCCTTACACAACATTTAATAGAGGCCACTTCCTTACACCCAAGTTGTTTAGAGAGGGGCAGCGTGCTTAAACACACACATGTATGTGTGTGTGTGGTGTGTGTGGTGTGTGTGTATGCCTACGCATGTGTTTGGTGTGTGTGTGTGGTGTGTTGAGTGTGTGTGTGTTGTGTGTGTGTGTATGCCTACGCATGTGTTTGGTGAGTGTGGTGTGTGTGTGTGTGTGTGTGTGTGTGTGTGTGTGTGTGTGTGTGTGTGTGTGTGTGTGTGTGTGTGTCTGTGTGTCTGTGTGTCTGTGTGTGTCTGTGTGTATGCCTACGCATGTGTTTGGTGTGTGTGTGTGTGTGTGTGTATGTATGTGTGTGTGTGTGTGTGTGTGTGTGTTTGGTGTGTGTGTTTGGTGTGTGTGTTTGGTGTGTGTGTTTGGTGTGTGTGTGTGTGTGTGTGTGTGTGTGTGTGTGTGTGTGTGTGTGTGTGTGTGTGTGTGTGTGTGTGTGTGTGTGTGTGTGGTGTGTGTGTGTGTGCCCAGTTTGTTCTTTAGACTTTAGCCACTAGAGAATAATCAATAATGGATCAAGACAAATGGAAAACAGATTGAGAGTTAAAGAGTAGCTGGCTATCTGATCTCCTTACTGTAATACTCTTCATATGGTTACCGTGCATCGTGACTTCACAACGCCCTTTCTCCTCTGAGAGACAATTAGGATAACAAGAGATCAATACAGACTTATTAAAAAAAGGACTGTTGTTGTACGGTTGCTTTCAAAGATCATAAATTGAAGCTCCGAGCCAACAGATCAAACCCTGACTGCGCTGGAATGGGAGAAACTCCCCAAATACAGGTGTGCCAAGCTTGTAGCGTCATACCCAAGAAGGCTCGAGGCTGTAAATCGCTGCCAAAAGGTGCTTTAACAAAGTACTGAGTAAAGTGTCTGAATACTTATGTAAATGTGATAGTTTTACAAGTTTTACATTTTTATACATTAGTTAAAATAAAAAAAATAAAAATGTTTTTGCTTTGGCATTATGGGGTATTGTGTGTAGATTGATGAGGGGAAAAAACGATTTAATCATTATCAATAAGGCTGTAACATTAAAAAATCTTAAATATCTAAATATATATATATATATATATATATATAGAGAGAGAGAGAGAGATGGGACAGAACCTGGAACTGACGCCGAGCAGGGTGGAGGTGAGGTTCAGACATGAGAACATGTCGACGGAGAGATGCTAATCAGGTGAACGTCTACTACACAACACATAGGTCATTGGTCTTCCGGGGCCTTCAGTCCTGGAATGTATCAGTTTAAATCCTGAACAAGAGACAGCACCATAAACAGACTGAATATGCTCCACAGGATCAGAGATAAGAAATCTAAAAGAGAGAGGCTTGAGAGACACCCGATACCAGAGCTCCTCGCTGAATAAATCATATTGAGCTCCAGAAATAGGAGGCCCGTGTGCTCGCCGCTTTCCAGCACCAAAGATGTCTGGCCGGGGTCAGTGAGTGTACTAAGCAGAGCAGAAGGACTCTCACATACAGGTCTGTCTGGTAGATGTGGAGGATGGGACTGGATGGGACTTGGGCTCCCGAGTGGCACAGTGGTCTAAGGCACTCCATCTCAGTGCAAGAGGCATCACTACAGTCCCCGGTTCGAATCCAGGCTGTATCACATTCGGCCGTGATTGGGAGTCCTATTGGGCAGCGAACAATTGGCCTAGCGTCGTCCAGGTTTGGCCGGTGTAGGCCGTCATTTTAAATAAGAATTTGTTCTTAACTGACTTGCCTAGTTAAATAAAGGTTAAAAAATATATATATTTGGATATGATCACTAAATTCAGACAGATGCTAAATCAGCAGGAGTCATTCAAATGGGAATTAATTATTTGAATACAGATATTAACTCAACAGGTAATTTAACTAGGAGGCAGATGATTGGACAGGTAATTTAACTAGGAGGCAGATGATTGGACAGGTAATTTAACTAGGAGGCAGATGATTGGACAGGTCATTTAATGGGAGGCAGATGATTGGACAGGTCATTTAATGGGAGGCAGATGATTGGACAGTTCATTTAACTAGGAGGCAGATGATTGGACAGGTCATTTAACTAGGAGGCAGATGATTGGACAGGTCATTTAACCAAGAGGCAGATGATTGGACAGGTCATTTAATGGGAGGCAGATGATTGGACAGGTCATTTAACTAGGAGGCAGATGATTGGACAGGTCATTAAATGGGAGGCAGATGATTGGACAGGTCATTTAACTAGGAGGCAGATGATTGGACAGGTCATTTAACTAGGAGGCAGATGATTGGACAGGTCATTAAATGGGAGGCAGATGATTGGACAGGTCATTTAATGGGAGGCAGATGATTGGACAGGCGATTTGAAAGGCGATGCAAATAGAGAGAAAGAGTCCTGGGAACCTAAGAATACAATTCTCAGATCTGCTTCCTGCTTCAAAGGAAACTTCAGATCCTTTGTGGAATGCATCGGAATGTATTGTGTGTTTAACATGTTTCCCTGTTCACTAGAGTTGTGTGTTTAACATGTTTCCCTGTTCACTAGAGTTGTGTGTTTAACATGTTTCCCTGTTCACTAGAGTTGTGTGGGTGAGAGTGTGTTTGGGGTATGTGTTGTGGGTTGACATGTCATTCGTTTCCCTACTCACCCTCCTGGTGTTGTCAAGGACCTTGGGGTCTGGCTGGCCGTAGTTGGGAGGGTTGGCGTGGGGGTCGTAGCCCAGACGGGACAACATGGGGGCGATGACGGGCATGTCCCGCAGTACGTCCGCAGGGATCTTGCCCACCCACTTGGATAAGGCCTCCACGTTGACTGGCTTTATCACCTGGTCTGTAGACCTCTCCACCCTACAGAGAGAAAGAGAAACCACAGTTAGCATGGGGTTAGCATTGTAGCGTGTAACCCCCCCCCCCACAGAAGATCATTGACTAGCTAGCATCGTTCAAGGCATCCTTGCTTGAGGTACTGGTACTCACTGATAGTTGGATTAGTGAGAGTAATGAGATGGACCTCTAACAAGAGAGGAAGAAAGACTGCTTTTTGGAGGTGATCTAACAGATGAACACACACCAGCATCCTCTAAGGCACTGCTAGTTGAACAACACCAGTGTCATCCACGTTAGATTGTTACCCTCGATAGCATGGTGTTAGCATTGTTAAGGAACGGTTCAACATTATCCCTCGATAGCATGGTGTTAGCATTGTTAAGGAACGGTTCAACATTATCCCTTGATAGCATGGTGTTAGCATTGTTAAGGAACGGTTCAACATTATCCCTCGATAGCATGGTGTTAGCATTGTTAAGGAACGGTTCAACATTATCCCTTGATAGCATGGTGTTAGCATTATTAAGGAACGGTTCAACATTATCCCTTGATAGCATGGTGTTAGCATTAAGGAACGGTTCAACATTATCCCTTGATAGCATGGTGTTAGCATTAAGGAACGGTTCAACATTATCCCTTGATAGCATGGTGTTAGCATTGTTAAGGAACGGTTCAACATTATCCCTTGATAGCATGGTGTTAGCATTAAGGAACGGTTCAACATTATCCCTTGATAGCATGGTGTTAGCATTATTAAGGAACGGTTCAACATTATCCCTTGATAGCATGGTGTTAGCATTATTAAGGAACGGTTCAACAGTATCCCTTGATAGCATGGTGTTAGCATTGTTAATGAACGGTTCAACATTATCCCTTGATAGCATGGTGTTAGCATTATTAAGGAACGGTTCAACATTATCCCTTGATAGCATGGTGTTAGCATTATTAAGGAACGGTTCAACATTATCCCTTGATAGCATGGTGTTAGCATTATTAAGCTTGCCCTGGATGGCTCAGTGGACCAGCCCTTGTCACTGCAGGCAGCTAACTGCAAACTAATTGGCTCTAACTGGATCATGGGACAGAATTAAAGATGGCCCCCAAGCTCCAGCCTCTCTCCAGCTCCAGGCCTCACAGTTAATGGGCTGAACAAATGTATTGTCTCTCTCTCACTGTATCAGATCACGCCCCTGTCCCCATGTCTGTGTCTTCATGCATCACATTTCATGCTGGTTCCTGTATATGAGCACGGAGACAAGACATTAGGACAACATTACCGACCTACACTGAGTGGGTCTGAGTCTATGTTTTTCCCCCAAAATGACCCACAGATTTAGAGCAGTGATATTAAAAAGATGAATAACCATTACATCACACTACCCTGGGTGAGGGGGGTGGGGGACTGAATGTCTGGACGGAAGCTTTTGTTTACAGAAAAATCTGAAAGTCGATCATTTACGGATGACATTAAGTGTGAAGATATTTGATTGTTTATGGATAACTGGGAACAAATGAAGTGTCAAGATGTTTGATCATACACCGGCGCTGTGAGAAAGACCTGCAGCACACACACACACACAAGAACGACGCACGCACACGCTACATGTACGACCTGTGTTGTTGGAGCCAGGCCGAGCTCTAGAGACCACAGCCTGTAACATCCTGCCCTGATTCTGTTCCTCGTTAGAACAGATCGTCGCCATAGCAACAGCAGAGTTCTGTGTTTCAGGTGACCTATTCTCTGTATACTGCACTACTTTTGACCATTGCCCTATTGGGTGCGTTTGGGGGGGGACACAGAGTGGCTTAGAATGGGGTAGGGAGGGCTAACCACAGCCGGGCCTTTCCATCACTCTGTGTGTGTGTGTGTGTGTGTGTGTGTGTGTGTGTGTGTGTGTGTGTGTGTGTGTGTGTGTGTGTGTGTGTGTGTGTGTGTGTGTGTGTGTGTGTGTGTGTGTGTGTGGTTAAAGATGAATCAGGCTGACACACCATGTTCTCCCTGCCAGCAGTGGGGAGAGATTCATACAAAGAGCAGGAGAGTGGACAGCTAGCCCCAGCCTCGATTCAAATCAGCAGGAGAGTGGACAGCTAGCCCCAGCCTCGATTCAAATCAGCAGGAGATTGGACAGCTAGCCCCAGCCTCGATTCAAATCAGCAGGAGAGTGGACAGCTAGCCCCAGCCTCGATTCAAATCAGCAGGAGAGTGGACAGCTAGCCCCAGCCTCGATTCAAATCAGCAGGAGAGTGGACAGCTAGCCCCAGCCTCGATTCAAATCAGCAGGAGAGTGGACAGCTAGCCCCAGCCTCGATTCAAATCAGCAGGAGAGTGGACAGCTAGCCCCAGCCTCGATTCAAATCAGCAGGAGAGTGGACAGCTAGCCCCAGCCTCGATTCAAATCAGCAGGAGAGTGGACAGCTAGCCCCAGCCTCGATTCAAATCAGCAGGAGAGTGGACAGCTAGCACCAGCCTCGATTCAAATCAGCAACATGGTACTGTATAGAAAGCTTATATTCTCAAGCCCCCCAAATGGCACCTTGTTCCCTATGTAGTGCACTACTTTTGACCAGGACCATAGGGCTCTGTTCCCTACATAGTGCACTACTTTTGACCAGGACCATAGGGCTCTGTTCCCTACATAGTGCACTACTTTTGACCAGGACCATAGGGCTCTGTTCCCTACATAGTGCACTACTTTTGACCAGGACCATAGGGCTCTGTTCCCTACGTAGCACACTACTTTTGACCAGGATCATAGGGCTCTGTTCCCTACGTAGCGCACTACTTTTGACCAGGGCGTAGACAGTCTAAATAGATTCAGGAGAAGGTATCTTTCTCTCTCTTCCTCTTTGTAATTGAGCGTATAAGACGTCTGAGGTTCGACTCACATCGACATTCAGCCGTCTGTTGTCGTCGTTCTTTCTACTGTAAAGTATGTGTGGGCCATGGGCTGAATGCTGGTACCGTTTTGTTTTTGACTTGCCCTAACTAGTCTTTATTCTTTACACACGGGGACCTATCAACCAATGAAATCTCTGTCATGGGAAACATATGTTAACATTGCCAGAGCAAGTGAACTAGATAAACAAAAGTGAAATAAAACAATACAAAAAAACAAACATTACTAACAAAAATTGCAAAAGACATTACAAATGACCTGTGTAAAAAGTTAAAGTATAAAAGGGAAAATAAATAAACAAATATTGGTTGTATTTACTGAGGGAAATGTGTCTCTCTAATGTGGCAGGAGGTCAGGAAGTGCAGCTCAGTTTCCACCTCATTTTGTGGGCAGTGAGCACATAGCCTGTCTTCTCTTGAGAGCCAGGTCTGCCAACGGTGGCCTTTCTAAATAGTAAGGTTATGCTCACTGAGTCTGTACGTAGTCAAAGCTTTCCTTAAGTTTGGGTCAGTCACAGTGGTCAGGTATTCTGCCACTGTGTACTCTCTGTTTAGGGCCAAATAACATTCTAGTCTGCTCTGTTGTTTTGTTAATTCTTTCCAATGTGTCAAGTAATTCTCTTTTTGTTTTCTCATGATTTGGTTGGGTCTAATTGTGCTGTTGTCCTGGGGCTCTGTGGGGTGTGTTTGTGTTTGTGAACAGAGCCCTAGGACCAGCTTGCTTAGGGGACTCTTCTCCAGGTTCATCTCTCTGTAGGTGATGGCTTTGTTATGGAAAATTTGGGAATCGCTTCATTTTAGGTGGTTGTAGAATTTAACGGCTCTTTTCTGGATTTTGATAATTAGTGGGTATCGGCCTAATTCTGCTCTGCATGCATTATTTGGTGTTCTACGTTGTACTCTCTCTCTCTCAAGGTCAGAATGAGTCATGTTTGTTCCTCAGAGCCTGTCTATCAGTTTGTTTTGCTATATAGATATAGCGCCATATTTTCTCTCTCCCCCTCGGCCTAAGTTCTCCCCCTCGGCCTAAGTTCTCCCCCACGGCCTAAGTTCTCCCCCTCGGCCTAAGTTCTCCCCCACGGCCTAAGTGGCCTAAGTTCTCCCCCTCGACCTAAGTTCTCCCCCTCGGCCTAAGTTCTCCCCCACGGCCTAAGTGGCCTAAGTTCTCCCCCTCGGCCTAAGTTCTCCCCCACGGCATAAGTGGCCTAAGTTCTCCCCCTCGGCCTAAGTGGCCTAAGTTCTCCCCCTCGGCCTAAGTTCTCCCCCTCGGCCTAAGTTCTCCCCCTCGGCCTAAGTTCTCCCCCTCGGCCTAAGTGGCCTAAGTTCTCCCCCTCGGCCTAAGTTCTCCCCCTCGGCCTAAGTTCTCCCCCTCGGCCTAAGTTCTCCCCCACGGCCTAAGTTCTCCCCCACGGCCTAAGTTCTCCCCCACGGCCTAAGTTCTCCCCCTCGGCCTAAGTTCTCCCCCTCTCTAAGTGGGTGTTTGGACTGCAGTCTTTCTCTTGCTCATTCAGAAACAATCGTATTGTCCTTCCTTTATCCTCTAGAGATGAACAAAAGCAGTTGTCTATCAATCATTGAGATACAGAGAGAGAGAGAGGGAGAGACAGACATAAGTAATACACACATTCTGAGGAATGCCAGAGATAAGAGTCTATCTAGGCTAAACTAGCTAGGGCACAGCTGTGTTGCCATCTAGCTAGGTCACAGCTGGGGTTGCCAGCTAGCTAGGTCACAGCTGGGGTTGTCAACTAGCTAGGTCACAGCTGGGGTTGCCATCTAGCTAGGTCACAGCTGGGGTTGCCAGCTAGTTAGGTCACAGCTGTGTTGCCATCTAGCTAGGTCACAGCTGGGGTTGCCAGCTAGCTAGGGCACAGCTGTGTTGTCAGCTAGCTAGGTCACAGCTGGGGTTGCCATCTAGCTAGGTCACAGCTGTGTTGCCATCTAGCTAGGTCACAGCTGTGTTGCCATCTAGCTAGGTCACAAATGTGTTGCCATCTAGCTAGGTCACAGCTGTGTTGCCATCTAGCTAGTCACAGCTGTGTTGCCATCTAGCTAGGTCACAGCTGTGTTGCCATCTAGCTAGGTCACAGCTGGGGTTGCCAGCTAGCTAGGTCACAGCTGGGGTTGTCAGCTAGCTATAGGTCACAGCTGGGGTTGTCAGCTAGCTATAGGTCACAGCTGGGGTTGTCAACTAGCTAGGTCACAGCTGGGGTTGTCAGCTAGCTAGGTCACAGCTGGGGTTGCCAGCTAGCTAGGTAACAGCTGTGTTGCCATCTAGCTAGGTCACAGCTGTGTTGCCATCTAGCTAGGTCACAGCTGTGTTGCCATCTAGCTAGGTCACAGCTGGGGTTGCCATCTAGCTAGGTCACAGCTGGGGTTGCCATCTAGCTAGGTCACAGCTGGGGTTGCCATCTAGCTAGGTCACAGCTGGGGTTGCCAGCTAGCTAGGTCACAGCTGTGTTGCCATCTAGCTAGTCACAGCTGTGTTGCCATCTAGCTAGTCACAGCTGTGTTGCCATCTAGCTAGGTCACAGCTGTGTTGCCATCTAGCTGGTCACAGCTGTGTTGCCATCTAGCTAGGTCACAGCTGTGTTGCCATCTAGCTAGGTCACAGCTGGGGTTGCCAGCTAGCTAGGTCACAGCTGGGGTTGCCATCAAGCTAGGTCACAGCTGGGGTTGTCAGCTAGCTATAGGTCACAGCTGGGGTTGTCAACTAGCTAGGTCACAGCTGTGTTGCCATCTAGCTAGGTCACAGCTGGGGTTGTCAGCTAGCTAGGTCACAGCTGGGGTTGTCCGCTAGCTAGGTCACAGCTGGGGTTGTCCGCTAGCTATAGGTCACAGCTGGGGTTGTCAGCTAGCTAGGTCACAGCTGGGGTTGCCAGCTAGCTAGGTCACAGCTGTGTTGCCATCTAGCTAGGTCACAGCTGGGGTTGCCAGCTAGCTAGGTCACAGCTGGGGTTGTCAGCTAGCTATAGGTCACAGCTGGGGTTGCCATCTAGCTAGTCACAGCTGGGGTTGTCAGCTAGCTAGGTCACAGCTGTGTTGTCAACTAGCTAGGTCACAGCTGTGTTGCCATCTAGCTAGGTCACTGCTGTGTTGCTATCTAGCTAGGTCACAGCTGTGTTGCCATCTAGCTAGTCACAGCTGTGTTGCCATCTAGCTAGGTCTCAGCTGGGGTTGTCAGCTAGCTAGGTCACAGCTGTGTTGTCAACTAGCTAGGTCACAGCTGGGGTTGCCAGCTAGCTAGGTCACAGCTGTGTTGTCAGCTAGCTAGGTCACAGCTGGGGTTGTCAGGTAGCTAGGTCACAGCTGGGGTTGTCAACTAGCTAGGTCACAGCTGTGTTGTCAACTAGCTAGGTCACAGCTGTGTTGCCATCTAGCTAGGTCACAGCTGTGTTGCCATCTAGCTAGGTCACAGCTTTGTTGCCAGCTAGCTAGGTCACAGCTGTGTTGCTATCTAGCTAGGTCACAGCTGGGGTTGCCATTTAGCTAGGTCACAGCTGTGTTGCCATCTAGCTAGGTCACAGCTGTGTTGCCATCTAGCTAGGTCACAGCTGTGTTGCCATCTAGCTAGGTCACAGCTGTGTTGCCAGCTAGCTAGGTCACAGCTGTGTTGCCATCTAGCTAGGTCACAGCTGTGTTGCCAGCTAGCTAGGTCACAGCTGTGTTGCCATCTAGCTAGTCACAGCTGGGGTTGCCAGCTAGCTAGGTCACAGCTGTGTTGCCATCTAGCTAGGTCACAGCTGTGTTGCCATCTAGCTAGGTCACAGCTGTGTTGCCATCTAGCTAGGTCACAGCTGTGTTGCCAACTAGCTAGGTCACAGCTGGGGTTGCCAGCTAGCTAGGTCACAGCTGGGGTTGTCAACTAGCTAGGTCACAGCTGGGGTTGTCAGCTAGCTATAGGTCACAGCTGGGGTTGTCAACTAGCTAGGTCACAGCTGGGGTTGTCAACTAGCTAGGTCACAGCTGTGTTAACATCTAGCTAGGTCACAGCTGGGGTTGTCAGCTAGCTAGGTCACAGCTGGGGTTGTCAGCTAGCTATAGGTCACAGCTGGGGTTGTCAACTAGCTAGGTCACAGCTGGGGTTGTCAGCTAGCTAGGTCACAGCTGGGGTTGCCAGCTAGCTAGGTCACAGCTGTGTTGCCATCTAGCTAGGTCACAGCTGGGGTTGCCAGCTAGCTAGGTCACAGCTGGGGTTGTCAGCTAGCTATAGGTCACAGCTGGGGTTGCCATCTAGCTAGTCACAGCTGTGTTGCCATCTAGCTAGGTCACAGCTGGGGTTGTCAGCTAGCTAGGTCACAGCTGGGGTTGTCAACTAGCTAGGTCACAGCTGGGGTTGTCAGCTAGCTATAGGTCACAGCTGGGGTTGTCAACTAGCTAGGTCACAGCTGGGGTTGTCAACTAGCTAGGTCACAGCTGTGTTAACATCTAGCTAGGTCACAGCTGGGGTTGTCAGCTAGCTAGGTCACAGCTGGGGTTGTCAGCTAGCTATAGGTCACAGCTGGGGTTGTCAACTAGCTAGGTCACAGCTGGGGTTGTCAGCTAGCTAGGTCACAGCTGGGGTTGCCAGCTAGCTAGGTCACAGCTGTGTTGCCATCTAGCTAGGTCACAGCTGGGGTTGCCAGCTAGCTAGGTCACAGCTGGGGTTGTCAGCTAGCTATAGGTCACAGCTGGGGTTGCCATCTAGCTAGTCACAGCTGTGTTGCCATCTAGCTAGGTCACAGCTGGGGTTGTCAGCTAGCTAGGTCACAGCTGTGTTGTCAACTAGCTAGGTCACAGCTGTGTTGCCATCTAGCTAGGTCACAGCTGTGTTGCCATCTAGCTAGGTCACAGCTGTGTTGCCATCTAGCTAGTCACAGCTGTGTTGCCATCTAGCTAGGTCACAGCTGGGGTTGTCAGCTAGCTAGGTCACAGCTGTGTTGTCAACTAGCTAGGTCACAGCTGGGGTTGCCAGCTAGCTAGGTCACAGCTGGGGTTGTCAGCTAGCTAGGTCACAGCTGGGGTTGTCAGCTAGCTAGGTCACAGCTGGGGTTGTCAACTAGCTAGGTCACAGCTGTGTTGTCAACTAGCTAGGTCACAGCTGTGTTGCCATCTAGCTAGGTCACAGCTGTGTTGCCATCTAGCTAGGTCACAGCTGTGTTGCCAGCTAGCTAGGTCACAGCTGTGTTGCCAGCTAGCTAGGTCACAGCTGTGTTGCCATCTAGCTAGGTCACAGCTGGGGTTGCCATCTAGCTAGGTCACAGCTGTGTTGCCATCTAGCTAGGTCACAGCTGTGTTGCCATCTAGCTAGGTCACAGCTGTGTTGCCAGCTAGCTAGGTCACAGCTGTGTTGCCATCTAGCTAGGTCACAGCTGTGTTGCCATCTAGCTAGGTCACAGCTGTGTTGCCAGCTAGCTAGGTCACAGCTGTGTTGCCATCTAGCTAGGTCACAGCTGTGTTGCCATCTAGCTAGGTCACAGCTGTGTTGCCATCTAGCTAGGTCACAGCTGTGTTGCCATCTAGCTAGGTCACAGCTGTGTTGCCATCTAGCTAGGTCACAGCTGGGGTTGCCAGCTAGCTAGGTCACAGCTGGGGTTGTCAACTAGCTAGGTCACAGCTGGGGTTGCCATCTAGCTAGGTCACAGCTGGGGTTGCCATCTAGCTAGGTCACAGCTGGGGTTGCCATCTAGCTAGGTCACAGCTGGGGTTGCCATCTAGCTAGGTCACAGCTGGGGTTGCCATCTAGCTAGGTCACAGCTGTGTTGCCATCTAGCTAGGTCACAGCTGTGTTGCCATCTAGCTAGGTCACAGCTGGGGTTGCCAGCTAGCTAGGTCACAGCTGGGGTTGTCAGCTAGCTAGGTCACAGCTGGGGTTGTCAACTAGCTAGATCACAGCTGGGGTTGTCAGCTAGCTAGGTCACAGCTGGGGTTGCCAGCTAGCTAGGTCACAGCTGGGGTTGCCAGCTAGCTAGGTCACAGCTGGGGTTGCCAGCTAGCTAGGTCACAGCTGGGGTTGCCATCTAGCTAGGTCACAGCTGTGTTGCCATCTAGCTAGGTCACAGCTGTGTTGCCAGCTAGCTAGGTCACAGCTGTGTTGCCATCTAGCTAGGTCACAGCTGTGTTGCCATCTAGCTAGGTCACAGCTGTGTTGCCAGCTAGCTAGGTCACAGCTGTGTTGCCATCTAGCTAGGTCACAGCTGTGTTGCCATCTAGCTAGGTCACAGCTGTGTTGCCATCTAGCTAGGTCACAGCTGTGTTGCCATCTAGCTAGGTCACAGCTGTGTTGCCATCTAGCTAGGTCACAGCTGGGGTTGCCAGCTAGCTAGGTCACAGCTGGGGTTGTCAACTAGCTAGGTCACAGCTGGGGTTGCCATCTAGCTAGGTCACAGCTGGGGTTGCCATCTAGCTAGGTCACAGCTGGGGTTGCCATCTAGCTAGGTCACAGCTGGGGTTGCCATCTAGCTAGGTCACAGCTGGGGTTGCCATCTAGCTAGGTCACAGCTGTGTTGCCATCTAGCTAGGTCACAGCTGTGTTGCCATCTAGCTAGGTCACAGCTGTGTTGCCAGCTAGCTAGGTCACAGCTGTGTTGCCATCTAGCTAGGTCACAGCTGTGTTGCCATCTAGCTAGGTCACAGCTGTGTTGCCAGCTAGCTAGGTCACAGCTGTGTTGCCATCTAGCTAGGTCACAGCTGTGTTGCCATCTAGCTAGGTCACAGCTGTGTTGCCATCTAGCTAGGTCACAGCTGTGTTGCCATCTAGCTAGGTCACAGCTGGGGTTGCCAGCTAGCTAGGTCACAGCTGGGGTTGTCAACTAGCTAGGTCACAGCTGGGGTTGCCATCTAGCTAGGTCACAGCTGGGGTTGCCATCTAGCTAGGTCACAGCTGGGGTTGCCATCTAGCTAGGTCACAGCTGGGGTTGCCATCTAGCTAGGTCACAGCTGTGTTGCCATCTAGCTAGGTCACAGCTGTGTTGCCATCTAGCTAGGTCACAGCTGGGGTTGCCAGCTAGCTAGGTCACAGCTGGGGTTGTCAGCTAGCTAGGTCACAGCTGGGGTTGTCAACTAGCTAGGCCACAGCTGGGGTTGTCAGCTAGCTAGGTCACAGCTGGGGTTGCCAGCTAGCTAGGTCACAGCTGGGGTTGCCAGCTAGCTAGGTCACAGCTGGGGTTGCCAGCTAGCTAGGTCACAGCTGGGGTTGTCAGCTAGCTAGGTCACAGCTGGGGTTGTCAACTAGCTAGGTCACAGCTGTGTTGTCAACTAGCTAGGTCACAGCTGTGTTGCCAGCTAGCTAGGTCACAGCTGGGGTTGTCAGCTAGCTAGGTCACAGCTGGGGTTGTCAACTAGCTAGGTCACAGCTGTGTTGCCAGCTAGCTAGGTCACAGCTGTGTTGTCAGCTAGCTAGGTCACAGCTGGGGTTGCCAGCTAGCTAGGTCACAGCTGTGTTGCCAGCTAGCTAGGTCACAGCTGTGTTGCCATCTAGCTAGGTCACAGCTGGGGTTGTCAACTAGCTAGGTCACAGCTGGGGTTGTCAACTAGCTAGGTCACAGCTGGGGTTGTCAACTAGCTAGGTCACAGCTGGGGTTGTCAACTAGCTAGGTCACAGCTGGGGTTGCCAACTAGCTAGGTCACAGCTGTGTTGCCAACTAGCTAGGTCACAGCTGGGGTTGTCAACTAGCTAGGTCACAGCTGTGTTGCCAACTAGCTAGGTCACAGCTGGGGTTGTCAACTAGCTAGGTCACAGCTGGGGTTTCCATCTAGCGTGGCCTATTTCTGCTGTTGTTGCCACGGCCACCAAACAGGGGAGAATCCACTGCTAACTCTGCATGTTTAATGCACAGTCTGGCCTCTCCATAGCTCCTGTGTGTGTGTGTGTGTATCGAACAATACATCAACCCTCTTCAGGGGGGCATAATGGTGGCATCAGAGAAAGAAAGCGGGAGGGAGAGATGGAGTGAGGGAGAGCGGTGGTAAAAGGCATGAATATTGAACAGTAAATTAACACTCTTCAGGGTGTCATCTGCAGCTGCTCCAAATAGATTAAAATATAAAACAGACAACAAGCTTCAGCCTCAACGACCTCCAAGAGAGATGAGCAAGGAGATATGTGTGTGTGTGTGAGAAAGTGTACGTATGGGTGTGTGTGAGTGAGAGAGAGTGAGTGTATGTATGGGGTGTGTGTGTGTGTGTGTGTGTGTGTGTGTGTGTGTGTGTGTGTGTGTGTGTGAGAGAGAGTACGTATGGGTGTGTGTGTGTGTGTGTGTGTGTGTGTGTGTGTGTGTGTGTGTGTGTGTGTGTGTGTGTGTGTGTGTGAGAGAGAGTACGTATGGGTGGGTGTGTGTGTGTGTGTGTGTGTGTGTTACGTATGGCTGGGTTTGTGTGAGAGAGTGTTTGTGTTGTTTGTCGTCATAAACTGACCTTTTACCTACTCCCCCCTCCCCTACTCCCCCCTTTCTTCCCCTTCCCCTAATCCCCCCTCCCCTACTCCCCCCTTTCTTCCCCTTCCCCTAATCCCCCCTCTCCTACTCCCCCCTTTCTTCCCCTTCCCCTAATCCCCCCTCTCCTACTCCCCCCTTTCTTCCCCTTCCCCTAATCCCCCCTCTCCTACTCCCCCCTTTCTTCCCCTTCCCCTAATCCCCCCTCTCCTACTCCCCCCTTTCTTCCCCTTCCCCTAATCCCCCCTCTCCTACTCCCCCCTTTCTTCCCCTTCCCCTAATCCCCCCTCTTCTACTCCCCCCTTTCTTCCCCTTCCCCTAATCCCCCCTCTCCTACTCCCCCCTTTCTTCCCCTTCCCCTAATCCCCCCTCTCCTACTCCCCCCTTTCTTCCCCTTCCCCTAATCCCCCCTCCTCCCCCCTTTCTTCCCCTTCCCCTAATCACCCCTCCCCTACTCCCCCCTTTCTCCTGCCCTCCCCCCATTCTATTCTATCCTCTCCCACTCTCCCTCCTTCACCCTCTCAATTCAATTCAAGGAGCTTTACTGGTATGGGAAACATATGTTATCATTGTCAAAGCAAGTGAAGTAGATAATATACAAAAGTTAAATAAACAATCTCCTCCCCCCCTTTCTACTGCCCCCCCCCCCACTTTCTACTGTCCTCCCCCCCTTTCTACTGTCCTCCCCCCTCTCATACTCCCCCCCCTTTCTACTGCCCCCCCCCCTCTCATACTCCCCCCCCCCTTTCTACTGACCTCCCCCCTCTCATACTCCCCCCCTTTATACTGTCCTCCCCCCTCTCATACTCCCCCCTTTCTACTGTCCTCCCCCCTCTCATACTCCCCCCCCTTTCTACTGACCTCCCCCCTCTCATACTCCCCCCCCTTTCTACTGACCTCCCCCCTTCCTACTGACCTCCCCCCTCTCATACTCCCACCCTTTCTACTGTCCTCCCCCCTCATACTCCCCCCAGGATGCAGAGAATGGAGAATAAAGGGAGAATAAAGGGAGAACAAAGGGAGAATAAAGGGAGAATAAAGGGAGAATAAAGGGAGATTAAAGGGAGCTTGCTAACTGCTGCTGGTTGAAACTGTTACGGTCGTATTATAACATCACACTTTACATACTGCCCGCTACCTTCCACCCGCTACCTTCCACCCGCTACCTCCCACCCGCTACCTCCCACCCGCTACCTCCCACCCGCTACCTTCCACCCGCTACCTCCCACCCGCTACCTTCCACCCGCTACCTCCCACCCGCTACCTCCCACCCGCTACCTCCCACCCGCTACCTCCCACCCGCTACCTCCCACCCGCTACCTTCCACCCGCTACCTTCCACCCGCTACCTTCCACCCGCTACCTTTCACAGCATATACTGTATGAAAATGTATTTACTAGACTGTTAGAATGATGTCAAAATGACGGGTAATTGGCTCAGAACGGGATGGCTTGAGCCCTGGCTTTACAATGCTAAGCTACTAACAAAGGATGTGGGCAGAGGTCTTCCTTTTACACCTTTCTACTTCTTGTTCTCAGCTTCTCTCAGCTGAATGACTACCAGACTCAGGGGTTGGGCAGCCAAGGATGTCCTTGCCTCTTTCTGAAGACATTGTTCCTCGATTCTTTGCACCCCTGTCTCGTCGCCCCTTTTCTCAAAACCCCGGTGGAGAAGAAGGCCTAAGGGGAGGGACCTTGGATCATATCCTTCAGTAAGGTTGAGATAGGAGGTGAGGAGATAAGGAGATAGAGTCATGTCCTTCCTCTGGCCTTGAATGGAACAATACAAAACCCTGAGAAGCAGGGTTAGAGGGTTAGAGAGGTGGGGAGGCTGAAGGAGACAAGGTGGGGGAGGCTGAAGGGCCACTTAATGGGTTGTGGCTTCTTGGCTGTTTCTCAATTATTCATAGCTGGGCCTAGTGCTCTGCTCTGCTCATCCACCCTGGGTGGTGTTCTGGATCACTGAGGGAGGAATGGAGAGAGCCCTCTCCTTCCCTAAACCACAGCCATGTAATTGATGGTAATGGTGTAGAGACCGGTGTAGAGAGGGGTACTGAGGGCCCAGCCCAGCCCACTACAGTACAGATAGGGACCTGCTGTAAGCCACAGGGTGTGTGTGTGTGTGTGTGTGTGTGTGTGTGTGTGTGTGTGTGTGTGTGTGTGTGTGTGTGTGTCTGAGTAAATGCCTGGGCAAACGCGTGCACGTTTTTAGTGGGTAAATATGGAGACACTCTGCCATAGTGAGGGGGAAGTACTACTGAAGGGTGGGGTCTGACGGGATCTGCTGTTGAGGCTGGTAAAAGGCTGCCACGAGGCCCTGGCGGTGGGGGGGGGGGGGGGGGGGGGGGGGGGGGGGGGGGGGGGGTCTGTCTGCTGTTGAGGCTGGTAAAAGGCTGCCACGAGGCCCTGGGGGGGGGGTGTCGAATGCTACCTTCCTCCCTCCTAAAAATCATAAAATCGGGAGCGGTTTAGAGAGGAAGTATGACGGCAGACTGCCTGCCTCTGGAGGACCAAGCCGTTTAAGTCAGACTCGGTAAGGAGGCCGGCCACTCAGAAGTAGGAACGGAGCAGCGCCTGTGGTCCTGTGTGGTACAAGTTCAGTTGTGGGTTCAACTCCAACAGAGATCACAGTGGATAAAAACATCTGCTCTGTAGCGTATATCTCTCGTTCCCTTCCCAAATAGCTTGTTATATTGCTGATACTTCTTTTTAGCCATCTTTATCTAATGTGGAGGCTGATCATTTCAGTGTAAAGAATGGAGGAAAACACCAACACTCTGTGTACTTCCTTTCCTGTTAAATACACATTTACCTTCTTCTGGCTGCAAGCCCGACGTCGGTACACTTATGACAACAGCCAGCTCAAGTGCAGGGCGCGAAATTCAAAAGATATTATTTAAAAAAAAATTAACTATCACACATTAACAAGTCAAGTACAGCATATGAAAGGTACACATCTCGTGAATCCAGCCAACATGTAAATGTTTTACAGGGAAGACACAATATGTAAATCTATTAGCTAACCACGTGGTTAAACCATTTCCTGTTAAATACACATTAGGTTAAATCCTTTCCTGTTAAATACACATTTACATTAGGTTAAATCCTTTCCTGTTAAATACACATTAGGTTAAAACCTTTACTGTTAAATACACATTTACATTAGGTTAAAACCTTTACTGTTAAATACACATTTACATTAGGTTAAAACCTTTACTGTTAAATACACATTTACATTAGGTTAAAACCTTTACTGTTAAATACACATTTACATTAGGTTAAATCCTTTCCTGTTAAACCTTTACATGAGGTTAAATCATTTCCTGTTAAATACACATGAGGTTAATTCCTTTCCTGTTCCATTTACATTATTAGGTCATGGACCTACTACATCTATAAAGTCTGTCTCAATCCCAGTTATTTATATGTTTAATACATTTAAAAAAAATTGAAACAAAAAAAGGTTATGGACCTGTTAGATCTAGCATGCTTATGTTTAGCAGTTAGTATGTGTTACCAAATCAGTTATCCAGTAAATATGTTGTTTTTGCTCGTCTGGTATAGAGGAGGCTTATGGCGATACAATGACGTGTGATTTCCTGTTTGCGTGAAGCAAAGTACGAGCCAGGAAAAGTTCAGAAGACAGAATGTTTGTTTGTTCCCTTTGCATGCAATCGCACAGTGTTTAGACTACTCTGCTATGCCCTGTAACTTGCAACAATAAAAAGTCCCAACAAGCATCAATTAAAATGAAGACAGACAAGAAACTCAAGCTTTTCCATTGAAATGTAAACAGTTAGGATCATTATTCAGTGGTGAAACACAAGGCAACATAAAACATTGCCATGACTTGGAGGTACGATATTAGACGACACCCTCTTTGGTATCGCAAATATAATAGAGATTTGTTGTCCTTGCCAAGGACGCGCCTGGCAGGCCCTGGCCCAGCTGTCTTCTCAGTGGTTTGAGGAGCTCAAGGTACTGTGTCTGAGGGGGAGGGGGAGAGGAGAGGAGGGGGAGGGGTGAGGAGAGGAGGGAGAGGAGCGGGGAGGAGAGGAGGTACATATACCAATCCTGTTGCCACTTGTTTCTTCATCTGTTACAGTTCCTGTCTCTCCCTCTCTCCTCAACGGCCACATGCCTCTGTCCATCTGCGTGTGTGTGTGTGTGTGTGTGTGTGCGTGCGTGTGTGTGTAACAGTATGTGTGTTGTCTCTGCTACCTGTCTGGGACCAGGCCTGTGTCTAAGGGTGGGAGGCTGGGACCAGGCCCATGTCTAGGGGTGGAAGGCTGGGTACCAGGCCCATGTCTAGGGGTAGGAAGTGGGAGGCTGGGACCAGGCCCATGGGTAGGGGTAGGTGGTGGAAGGCTGGGTACCAGGCCTATGTCTAGGGGTGGAAGGCTGGGTACCAGGCCCATGTCTAGGGGTAGGAAGTGGGAGGCTGGGACCCCCCAGGAAGAGTAGTTAGGGGTGGGGAGTGGGAGGCTGGGACCAGGCCTGTGTCTAGGGGTAGAGGGTGAGAGGCTGGGACCAGGACCGTGGGTAGGGGGTGGGAGGCTGGGCCACAGGTTCGTGTCTAGGGGTAGGAAGTGGAAGGCTGGGACCAGGCCTGTGGGTAGGGGTGGGAGGCTGGGCCCCAGGTCCGGGTCTAGGGGTGGGAGTGGGAGGTTGGGACAAGGCCCGTGTCTAGGGGTAGGAGGCTGGGACCAGGCCCGTGTCTAGGGGTGGGAGGCTGGGCCCCAGGTCCGTGGGTAGGGGTAGGTGGTGGGAGGCTGGGACCAGGCCTGTGTCTAGGGGTAGAGGGTGGGAGGCTGGGACCAGGCCCGTGGGTAAGGGGGTGGGAGGCTGGGCCCCAGGTCCAGGTCTAGGGGTCGGAGGCTGGGACCAGGCCCGTGTCTAGGGGTGGGAGGCTGGGACCAGGCCTGTGTCTAGGGGTGGGAGGCTGGGACCAGGCCTGTGTCTAGGGGTAGGGGGTGGGAGGCTGGGCCCCAGGTCCGTGTCTAGGGGTAGGGGGTGGGAGGCTGGGACCAGGCCCGTGGGTAGGGGGTGGGAGGCTGGGACCAGGCCTGTGTCTAGGGGTAGGGGGTGGGAGGCTGGGCCCCAGGTCCGGGTCTAGGGGTGGGAGGCTGGGCCCCAGGTCCGGGTCTAGAGGTGGGAGGCTGGGCCCCAGGTCCGGGTCTAGGGGTAGAGGGTAGGAGGCTGGGCCCCAGGACCGGGTCTAGGGGTGGGAGGCTGGGTCCCAGGTCCGTGTTTTGGGGTAGGTGGTGGGAGACTGGGACCAGGCCTGTGTCTAGGGGTAGAGGGTGGAAGGCTGGGCCCCAGGTCCGGGTCTAGGGGTGGGAGGCTGGGCCCCAGGTCCGGGTCTAGGGGTGGGAGGCTGGGCCCCAGGTCCGTGTCTAGGGAGTACCTACTCTTACCCAACCCTTGCACTCTCTCTCCCTCCTGTTCATCTCCTCCATCTCTCAGTCTACCTCTTTCTGTATTAGTATGAGTATTTATTATGGATCCCCATTAGTTCCTGCCAAGGCAGCAGCTACTCTTCCTGTGGTTTATTATGGATCCCCATTAGTTCCTGCCAAGGCGGCAGCTACTCTTCCTGGGGTTTATTATGGACCCCCATTAGTTCTTGCCAAGGCGGCAGCTACTCTTCCTGGGGTTTATTATGAGTCCCCATTAGTTCCTGCCAAGGCAGCAGCTACTCTTCCTGGGGTTTATTATGGACCCCCATTAGTTCTTGCCAAGGCAGCAGCTACTCTTCCTGGAGTTTATTATGGGTCCCCATTAGTTCCTGCCAAGTCAGCAGCTACTCTTCCTGGGGTTTATTATGGACCCCCATTAGTTCTTGCCAAGGCAGCAGCTACTCTTCCTGGAGTTTATTATGGGTCCCCATTAGTTCCTGCCAAGGCAGCAGCTACTCTTCCTGTGGTTTATTATGGATCCCCATTAGTTCCTGCCAAGGCAGCAGCTACTCTTCCTGTGGTTTATTATGGATCCCCATTAGTTCCTGCCAAGGCAGCAGCTACTCTTCCTGGGGTTTATTATGGATCCCCATTAGTTCCTGCCAAGGCAGCAGCTACTCTTCCTGGGGTTTATTATGGGTCCCCATTAGTTCCTGCCAAGGCAGCAGCTACTCTTCCTGGGGTTTACTATGGACCCCCATTAGTTCCTGCCAAGGCAGCGGCTACTCTTCCTGGGGTTTATTATGGACCCCCATTAGTTCTTGCCAAGGCTCTCCAATCCAAAATCAAATCTAGAGTCGGCTTTCTATTCCGCAACAAAGCCTCCTTCACTCACGCCGCCAAACTTACCCTAGTAAAACTGACTATCCTACCGATCCTCGACTTCGGCGATGTCATCTACAAAATAGCTTCCAATACTCTACTCAGCAAACTGGATGCAGTTTATCACAGTGCCATCCGTTTTGTTACTAAAGCACCTTATACGACCCACCACCGCGACCTGTATGCTCTAGTCGGCTGGCCCTCGCTACATGTTCGTCGTCAGACCCACTGGCTCCAGGTCATCTACAAGGCTATGCTAGGTAAAGTGCCGCCTTATCTCAGTTCACTGGTCACGATGGCTACACCCACCCGTAGCACGCGCTCCAGCAGGTGTATCTCACTGATCATCCCTAAAGCCAAAACCTCATTTGGACGCCTTTCCTTCCAGTTCTCTGCTGCCTGCGACTGGAACGAATTGCAAAAATCTCTGAAGTTGGAGACTTTTATCTCCCTCAACAACTTTAAAAATCTGCTATCCGAGCAGCTAACCGATCGCTGCAGCTGTACATAGTCCATCTGTAAACTACCCACCCAATTTACCTACCTCACCCCCCATACTGCTTTTATTTATTTACTTTTCTGCTCTTTTGCACACCAGTATCTCTTCTTGCACATGATCATCTGATGATTTATCACTCCAGTGTTAATCTGCTAAATTGTAATTATTCGATTTATTGCCTACCTCATGCCTTTTGCACACATTGTATATAGATTCTCTTTTTTTTCTACCATGTTATTGACTTGTTTATTGTTTACTCCATGTGTAACTCTGTGTTGTTGTCTGTTCACACTGCTATGCTTTATCTTGGCCAGGTCGCAGTTGCAAATGAGAACTTGTTCTCAACTAGCCTACCTGGTTAAATAAAGGTGAAATAAAAATGTAAAAAAAATAAAAAAGGCAGCGGCTACTCTTCCTGGGGTTTATTATGGACCCCCATTAGTTCCTGCCAAGGCAGCGGCTACTCTTCCTGGGGTTTATTATGGACCCCCATTAGTTCCTGCCAAGGCAGCGGCTACTCTTCCTGGGGTTTATTATGGGTCCCCATTAGTTCCTGCCAAGGCAGCGGCTACTCTTCCTGGGGTTTATTATGGACCCCCATTAGTTCCTACCAAGGCAGCAGCTACTCTTCCTGGGGTTTATTATGGATCCCCAATAGTTCCTGCCAAGGCAGCGGCTACTCTTCCTGGGGTTTATTATGGATCCCCATTAGTTCCTGCCAAGGCAGCGGCTACTCTTCCTGGGGTTTATTATGGGTCCCCATTAGTTCCTACCAAGGCAGCAGCTACTCTTTCCGGCTTCCAGCAACATTAAACAAATTTTTTTTTTAAATCACCAAAAATCAATAACAGTTACATAATACAACACATTATTACACCACACCAATACAACACATTATTACACCACACCAATACAACACATTATTACACCACACCAATACAACACATTATTACACCACACCAATACAACACATTATTACACCACACCAATACAACACATTATTACACCACACCAATACAACACATTACACCACACCAATACAACACATTATTACACCACACCTCTCCAATACAACACATTATTACACCACACCAATACAACACATTATTACACCACACCAATACAACACATTATTACACCTCTCCAATACAACACATTATTACACCACACCAATACAACACATTATTACACCACACCTCTCCAATACAACACATTATTACACCACACCAATACAACACATTATTACACCACACCAATACAACACATTATTACACCACACCTCTCCAAAACAACACATTATTACACCACACCTCTCCAATACAACACATTATTACACCTCTCCAATACAACACATTATTACACCACACCTCTCCAAAACAACACATTATTACACCACACCTCTCCAATACAACACATTATTACACCACACCTCTCCAAAACAACACATTATTACACCACACCTCTCCAATACAACACATTATTACACCACACCTCTCCAAAACAACACATTATTACACCTCTCCAATACAACACATTATTACACCTCTCCAATACAGCACATTATTACACCACACCTCTCCAATACAACACATTATTACACCACACCAATACAACACAACACATTATTACACCACACCAATACAACACAACACATTATTACACCACACCTCTCCAATACAACACATTATTACACCAATACAACATCTCTCCAATACAAAATGTATAATTACCACAATATTACAATGTACGTGTTTTAATGTGTGCGTATGTGTGAGTGCGCACGTATCTTCACAGTAATCGTTGTTCCATAAAGTGTCGTTTTGTTTTTTATTTTTTAGATTCTACTGCTTGCACGATGTGGAATAGAGTTTCAATGTAGTCATGGCTCTATGTAGTACTGTGCGTTTCCCCCAGAGTGTGTTCAGGACTTGGGGACTGTGAAGAGACCCTTTGTGGCATGTCTTGTGGGGTACGCATGGGTGTCTGAGCTTTGTCCTAGCAGTTCAAACAGACAGCTCAGTGCCTTCATAATACCTCTCACAAAGACAAGTCGTGATGCAGTCAAATCACTCCTCTACTTTGAGCCAGGAGAACAGCCAGCCGTGCTGCTCTGTTCTACCCGTAATTTGCTGATGTCCCTCTTTATAGTAATTGACCATATGACTGGGCAGTAGTCCAGGTGTGACAGAACTAGGGTCTGTAGGACTAGTTTTGTTGATAGTGCTGTTAAGAAACCAGACCAGTGGTTAAGTACGGCCAGACCTCTACCCCATCTTAGGTACTGTTGCATCAATATGTTTTGACCATGACGGTTTACAATGCAGGGTGACACCAAGCAGTTTAGTCTCCTCAACCTTCTCAACGTCTACGTGATTCAGTTGATGTTTATGAATAAATGATTTGTCACAAATACAATGCTTTTCGTTTTTTTTTTAAATTATTTAGGACTAGCGTATTACTAGCCACCCGTTCTGAAACTGAATGCAGCTCTTTGTTAAGTGTTGCAGTGATCTCACTCGCTGTAGTAGCTGATGTGTATAGTGTTGAGTCATCAGTATACACAGATACAGGCTTTACTCAAGGCCAGTGCCAAGCCATTAGTAAAAATTGGAAAAAGTAAAAGGGGCTTAGACAGCAGCCCTGGGGAATTCCTGAATTTACCTGGATTATGTTGGCGAGGCTTCCATTAAAATAACACCTGTGTTCTGTTGGACAGGCAACTCTCGATCCACAATATAGCAGAGGTTGTAAAGTCATAACTATCTCGTACAACGCTGTGTACTACTCCCTTCACAGAACAGGGCAAACATTCTCTAACCAGAATAGAAAGAGGAGTGGGAGGCCCCGGTGCACAACTGAGCAAGAGGACAAGTACATTAGAGTGTCTAGTTTAAGAAACAGACGCCTCACAAGTCCTCAACTGGCAGCTTCATTAAATAGTATCCGCAAAACACCAGTCTCAAATCCAAGCAGCCATCTTTGTTATGATGGCTAGCAGCTTAGCTAGCTAGGTAAGGTTAGCAGCTCTGTCAAGCAGGCTTCAAACTGTCTGTTATAAGCAGGATTCCAGGACAGAAAATAGCGATCCTAGCTGTTAAAAAGCTAACAGTCGCAGAATCCATGCAAAAACAAGTGCCGTAATCATAATATAACTTAGATGGTTTGTTTTTTTAATTAAAATGTAGCCAGAGTAGCCAAGAGTTACCAGCATTCAGCCGAGCACTGGGATGACGTTGGTGTCTGAGTTTGTCTCTCCATCCCCCTCTCATTCTACTTCTTTCTGGGTTTCAGTTTCTCCAGGGTGCTTGTGTTGTACTTATCATACCAGGGGAAGGGTCAAGAAGAGTAACACAAGCTCACAATCTCTCTCCAGAATAACAAAACAGGCTACACTGTGTGAGTGGTGGGTCTTTCTTCACATCGCTACAGTACCCAGAGAGCATTCCTAAAAGATATGGAGAGGAGGGCTGAACAAGGACATTTGGCCTCTTGCGGAACACTCCAGAACACTCGCGTGCCCTTAGAGTTTTGTAAGGAGGCGGAACTCTTCACTTGTGCCCTCATGTAGCAGCTAACCCCTTCAGTGTTCCATGGGTGGAGATTGAAGGGTACTCCTGTATCTCCCATAGTGGAACAGCTAGATTAGGACCATTGCTCTCAACCTCTAGCCCAAGGACGGGAAACTTTGATGTGGGTGGGGGCCACAAAAAAAAATCTGAAATCATCATGAGGGGCCGCAGTGGCTCCCGGGTCTGCTACCCACATCCATACATACAATCAGATGTATAGTGTTTTGGGGGCCCTGAGCCTTTCCTGTAATTCTTATCATTTTGACATGTGGCGTAAAGAAAAATATGTGCAGTTTAACAGCAAATTTCCTGCAATTTTACACCTTTTGCCATAGGGTGGAGAGAAATGTTTGCATATGATATCTGAGAGTGACTAACGACCCCGGTCGGTAATTCAACCATGATTACTACAAGTTTAGATAGCTGGCCGCTAGTCTAACTTACCTCAAAAAAGTTTTAGGTGACATGCGCTAATTGATTGACTGTCAGAAGAAGAGAAACTGCTGATGCACAACCAAAATGTCTAAATTGCACCTTGTGTATTTTACCTCTCAACCGTAAGTCGAGAGCCCGAGTTCCCAAAAGGGTGCTCCGTGGGTCACTAGTTGCCTATCCCCGCTCTAGAGCCTTGAGGGTCCACTCCTGTGTCTCCACAGTATGACAGCTAAACTGTACCGTGTTCCTGCACCATGGCTGGAGAGTATGGGTCTCCCATAGCATGGCAGCAGCTAGAATGAGGACCTGGCAACATGACATCTAGAACCTCGGGGTCTTTGTTCACAACACCAACCTGTTGACTGCTTCCATACTTATTACTGGCAGACTTTTAAAAAAACGAGTCACCGGCTGCGTCTGAAAACACACCCTCTTCCCTACATAGTGCACTACTTATGACCAGAGCTTTGCTGGCCCTGGTCAAGAGCAGAGCACTAAATAGGGAATAGCTGCCATTTCAGACGCAGCCAATCCTCTGTAGCAACAATATTTTAAAGAAATATATATATTTTACACATTGGATAAAAGTAGATCCTCAGTGCTAGAAAATAGTATATCATACAGTGCAGTTGAGGAACAATGGGAAAATAATTCTGCTTTGAACGTTGATAAACTTGTTAACCCCGCTTTTGAAAAAAAAAAAATGGCCCGTGAGGTTGCAACGTTTTGCAGATAGAAATGGTGACGATCTGACGTGGTTTCATGTTCGTACTTATACAGCATGCCTGTTCTCTAAAATATCCAGACCCCGCTTTAAACAAATTAGAACTTCTAAGGCTTAAATGAAGCCTTCATTATCAATTTCTAAGATAATGTAGACAATCAGAAGTAAACATCATACTATTCTCTGGATTTATAGGCTGCACATATCTGGTTTTATCCAAAATGGCACCCTATTTTCTATGTAGTAAACTACTTTTGACCAGAACCCACTTAGGGCCCGAATCAAAAGCAGTGCACAACATTGTGAATAAGGTGCCGTTTGGTAAGCAGGCCCTGTCTCTCGCTCTCTGCTGTTCCCATGACCTGAGACACACCCCCCCCCCCTCCCCCCACACCACCATAAGCAGGCCCTGTCTCTCCCTCTCTGCTGTTCCCATGACCTGAGACACACACACCCCCCCTCCCCCCCCCCTCCCCCGTAAGCATGGCCCTGAGCCCAGCAACAGCTTTCAGGTCATTGAGCAAAGTGCAGCTCGTCCAAGAAACAGCCCCCCTCCTCCTCCTCCTCCTCCTCCTCCTCCTCCTCCTCCGCCGCCGCCTCCGCCGCCGCCGCCGCCGCCTCCTCCGCCGCCGCCTCCTCCGCCGCCGCCTCCTCCACCATGAACCCTTGTTTTATAAACGACGCTAATGTGAAAGACTTGTACAGAACGGTCACAGACACAGCATACCCAGACAGGGGTTGTGTTCCAGAAGTATTTAGGGAATAGGGTGCCCTTTGGGACAGGCAGTTGGCTGCCCTGCAGCATGTCATCTACCATAGTGCTCTATGCAATTGTGTTAAGAGGACATTCTATCTGTCCAGTGGTGGTGGTGGTGGGACTGGGGGGGGGGGGGGGGGGGGGGGTGTTATCTGTCCAGTGTAGAGTGGGGGGGGGGGGGGGGGGGGGTTATCTGTCCAGTGTAGAATGGGGGGGGGGGGGGGGTGTTATTTGTCCAGTGTAGAGTGGTGGTGGTGGTGGTGGAGGGGGGGGGGGGGTGTTATCTGTCCAGTGTAGAATGGTGGTGGGGGGGGGGGGGGGGTGGTATCTGTCCAGTGTAGAATGGTGGTGGGGGGGGGGGGGGGGGGGGGGGGTGTTATCTGTCCAGTGTAGAATGATGGTGGGGGGGGGGGGTGTTATCTGTCCAGTGCAGAGTGGTGGTGGAGGGGGGGGGTGGTGTTATCTGTCCAGTGTATAGTGGTGGTGGGGGGTGGGGGGGTTGTGTTATCTGTCCAGTGTAGAATGGTGGTGGGGGGGGGGGGGGGGGGGGGGGGGGTGTTATCTGTCCAGTGTAGAGTGGTGGTGGAGGGGGGGGGTGGTGTTCTCTGTCCAGTGTAGAATGGTGGTGTGGGGGGGGGGGGGGGGGGTGTTATCTGTCCAGTGTAGAATGGTGGTGGTGGGGGGGGGGGGGGGGGGTGTTATCTGTCCAGTGTAGAATGGTGGTGGGGGGGGGGGGGGTGTTATCTGTCCTGTGTAGAATGGTGGTGGTGGTGGGGGGGGGGGGGGGGGTGTTATCTGTCCAGTGTAGAATGGTGGTGGGGGG
>NC_074688.1:37827877-37875377 GCF_029448725.1 Salvelinus fontinalis
AAATAAAAGTTTACTACTGATCTACCTACTCAACAACTAGATTTTACTATCCTTCCTTCTCTCTGGGCCATCACCATTTCCTCCCTCGCTCTCTTTCTCCCCTCTGGGAAGAACAATAGTGAAGTGAAAGAGAGAGGGAGAGAGCAAGAGAGAGTTACATGGACCAGTGCTAACTTGTCTCACTGCACCAGAAGGGAATGTAGTAGGTAGAGCCTGACCCGTTCACCCCTCACACCTCGTCAGCCTGGTGATGAATAGTGCTTGCTTACCATAACATTGTGCTATGGGGTCTATCACACATGGCTCCCTATTCCCTTTGGAGCTCTGATCAAAAGTAGTGCACTGTATAGGGAATAGGGTGCCAATTGGGATGGAGCCTATGATTCAACCACAGCATTGAGTCATCACGTAAGCAACATAGTGAAGGAGGAGACAGTGTCTCGTAAACAGGAAGCATCCCCGAGGATCGCCGTTTGTTTATTACTGCCATCGGAGACGACTGGATTGTATTACTTAGCAGTGTCTTGTTGTGGCAGCAGCGCAGAACAGAGCAGACCGCTTCCAGAACCAGAAGCCTAAGAACAGAGGCCTGTGTTCTAGAACCAGAACCATTTCGGTTCAGAACCAGATCCAAAATGGCGGCTGAGTTTCACTCAGAATGAGGAGTGGGAGAGCCACTGTGGCCCTGATAGCTCAGTGAGGTGATGCATGGAAGTTCCGCCTGGCTTCGTCCTCATTTGGAGCTCCTTGTCCTGGGTTTGTAAAATCCATGGCTGCCCACACCTTGTCTCGCCACTAAATCAAGTCACGTTTTGTCATCTACTGGTATAAAGCCTTGTGTCACACTTCATAGACGACAAGGTCACTGACCCCTGATTTCCAAGCTATTTGGGTTTACAGTTTACTCACTTTATACACTGATAAAAACACACGGGGAGGGAGACCGGCATGCCTGAAGTTCAGTAACACGCAGGCTCAGGGTACGTACACACACACACAAACACACACACCACTACTTACTTGGAGAGGGAGACACCTCCTGCTTTCCCTATGAGTTCCTCATGGTGAAGTACCGCCTCGTTCCAAGGAATGTCCAGGAATTTGAGCAGTGTCCTCATCCACTTCTCTGGATGGAGCACTAGCTGTTCGTAATGCACCGGCAGGCACTTGTCTGAGGCCTCCAGGCACTGAGTGTACATGGTCTCTATGGCCCTGTTCCACTTGGTCAGGCAGTCTCTGTAGCTGCCCAGGTCAAAGCCAGCGATCGTCACCTTACGCGAGATCATGGAATGGACCGAGGCGCGTCCGTCCCGGATCATTAGCAAGAATTTGGCGTGCGGGAAGATCTTAGCCAGGTAGGAGAGGGACTTCAGAGCAAAGGGGTCCTTGTTACAGAGGAAGTTGGCGGGCTCGCCGTGCTTTACGATGATCTCCAGGAGGAAGGCCTGCATGGCGGCGTCCAGGACCTCGTCCGTCACCCCGGCCTCGTCCAGACGCATCTTCTCCCTCCCCGACCGCGACCACATCTGTTTCATGGCCAGGATACGTGGAATAACCCTGGTCTCCTCGCCACACCGAACCTCAGGGTGAGCATCAAGCATGGCTCTCATCAACGTTGTCCCACTCCTGGGAACCCCTCCAATGAACACTAGGGGCATGTCCTTGTTGTAGACAAATGGAACGGAGAGGTTACGGCCCCCGGGACCAGAGCCCCGCAGGATGGAGGAGGAGCTCAAAGAGCCCCCCAGGAGCAACCCTCTTGGCCCCTGAAGGCCTCCCAGAAGCCCTTGGTCCCCAGGCTGGCTGCTGCGCTCCTCGATACGGTGGTGACACTCCATGGCGTGACGACCCAAGTAGAAGACTGTGACTGAGCTGATGACCAGACAGGCCACCAGCAGGTTCTGCTTCAGCTTCATCATCATCACCATCACCATCTCAGGACCAGGGAGGGGGGGGGAGGAGGGAGGGAGGGAGGGGGAGGACAGAGGTGTACCAGAGGAGGTAGTGGAAGAGGGGAGAAGGGAAGGTTAGGAGTAGCTGAGTGTCCCTCCTTTCAAGGTCGGCGATGGGGGGCAGAGCGTGTTGTGTGTTCCCCGGTGGTCAGCGCTCGTGGCGTGCCCAGCTCCATCAGGCCTGGGGAAGGACAGAATAAAAAACACATTATTACATAATATAATAAAATAGTCTTGGTTGGAACAGTAGAACAGTGGAACAGTGGAACAGTGGAACAGTGGAACAGTGGAACAGTGGAACAGTGGAACAGTGGAACAGTAGAACAGTGGAACAGTGGAACAGTGGAACAGTGGAACAGTGGAACAGTGGAACAGTAGAACAGTGGAACAGTGGAACAGTGGAACAGTGGAACAGTGGAACAGTAGAACAGTAGAACAGTAGAACAGTAGAACAGTAGAACAGTAGAACAGTGGAACAGTGGAACAGTGGAACAGTGGAACAGTGGAACAGTAGAACAGTAGAACAGTGGAACAGTAGAACAGTAGAACAGTGGAACAGTAGAACATGGCAACTTCAGGCAGATCCTGATAGAGATCTTGACATTGTAGATCATTTGTACACTGCTGGTAGAAATCAAGCTGAGGCTTGAACCAACAAAAGGTTCAAATGGCTCACGTCATATATGGTCCTAAAAAAAGGCTCTGTTCAGAAAAGCAAAACGCATCTTATTTTCAGCATTATACTGTACTGACCCATCTTGACAAAGAGAGCACAGTAAAACTATGAACTGAGCTGTACAAGTTATTGTGTATTGTTATTTTAGTTAAATACACACACGAAATTACCAAGGAATTCCTTATATCCAATGTAAGAATTACCCTCAACATAATTACAGATCCCCTCAGGAGAAATGTAGGCTACAGAAGAGACGCTCTACTTTCACCTCAGAAAGCAGAGATGAACACATTCTCTCTGTCTGACAAGGTTATGGATCTCACGCCAAAACCACTGTACAACTGTGTTGTAAGAGAAAGACTAAGGCCGACATCATAAAGTTGTCAGAAAAACCATTGACACAGTCATGGCCCTCCGCTGACACAAGCCCATAGGAATGAATCCAGGCCACAGACTAGAGGTACAGAGAGAGGGAGAGAGAGACCGACACTGAGAGAAAGGGATAGACCGAGAGAGAGAGCGAACAGCTCCACTATTCAGCAGTCGGGCTAAGTCTTAAGCATTTAGGACTTCCCCAGTGACACATTTAGCAACAAAAAGACGCAATGATTATATTTATCCCTCAGAGGGAAATCTCTATTTTACAACCATCCTGTTCTATTATTCAACTGGTCTTTTTACTCGTTTCCCAGTGTTCAGTTTGCTTCTTGGGCTGAGAGAAACATTCCCGACCAGGAACGAAACGTCCAACCTCCGGCCTCTAATGTGTCCCTGAGCAGTTACACGGCTCTGATTTACAGAGTAGGTGGTGTGACATCACGTTACTCTGGGTCATTGCCACAGAAACAGGACCCGTGAGTCCCAACATGTGAAGATTATAGGAGCATATAAAATGTGGTGTCAAATGAAAGCTAAGAGTATATATTTTGGGGAAATAAGGCATAAATACGTTTCTCCCCCCCCTCCCATCCAAAACATTTTTAATATACAAAGGCTTTGATTTCTGGTCACAGAAGCTAGGTTCCCATCCAATTGGCGACAGATTTTTAAAATGTGAATATTCCAAAGTCTGCATAAAGAAAATATGTGCATTGTCCTACCAGTGGTGTTACCACCAAGCTGACGTGTTGCTGATAATAACTAGTGCGTGACGACAACGCACAACAAATTTTGTTTTTCAGGTATCGTAAAACAAATAAATATGAATTTCAATGTGTTTCCATTGCATTTTCAACTTTACCGATAGTAGTCACAAAAAAAACTGTAGCGTAAAAAAACAGAAAAATGTGCCAAATCTGGTCTTGGCCCCTGAGCTCTAACCAACAGCTCCCGGATACAGTACGGGTAGGCTAGTCTACAGGATGATGAATAAGAGCGAAAATATTTGTATTTGTCAAACATCGATCCTCATGTCACCAGAATACGACTTTCGATGTTTATTGGAAAGGAGCATCAAGATCATCACCGTGCCCTTTCACCTCCCTGTGAAGATCGTAACTTATTTCATCTGTAGCCTAATAAACTGCATGGGTTCCCAAGTCATAGTAGGAGGACCACACAACATATCAACCCGTAAGGCCATGTTTACTCCCAGATGGTTGTTAGATCAATATTTGCACAATAACCGTTCATAATGACATTTTCCCGACACAAAAAGATCCCACCATGTCGAACGAACAAAATGATCTGTCGGCATTTATAAAAAAAATGTACCAGAAACTGCTTGTTTCCATCACAGTTGTTTCTGGGGAAAAATAAACATGTACACGGTATGACTTTAAATCGCATAAAAACTGTGGATGGAAACTTGGACACAGACAGAAAATGGGTCTTTGTAACGGTTGTCCTCCTCCTCTTCGGAAGAAGGGATAGGGATTGGACCAAAGCGCAGCGTTGTGATATGACATAATAATATTTATTAAAGTAAAGACGACACACGAAAATACTTCAACAAACTATAAAACAAATAAACGATGTAGACAGACCTGAACTAGAGAACTTACATAAACACAAAGAACGCATGAACAGGTACAGACTACACAAACGAACGAACAAACCGAAACAGTCCTGTGTGGTGCACAGACACAAACATGGAAGACAACCACCCACAAACAAACAGTGTGAACAACCTACCTTAATATGGTTCTCAATCAGAGGAAACGTAAAACACCTGTCCCTGATTGAGAACCATATCAGGCTAAATGACAATGAACCTAAACATAGAAACACATAACATAGAATGCCCAGCCCAACTCACGCCCTGACCAACTAAACACATACAAAAACAAGAGAAAACAGGTCAGGAACGTGACAGTCTTGAACATCATCTACCAGAAAATCACTAATAGAAAAACTTGAACACACCAATGTTGAAGGCCCCTGCCATCTAATATCAACATATATAATCCATTACTTGAACACACCAATGTTGAAGGCCCCTGCCATCTAATATCAACATTTATAATCCATTACTTGAACACACCAATGTTGAAGGCCCCTGCCATCTACCGGTAATATCAACATTTATAATCCATTACTTGAACACACCAATGTTGAAGGCCCCTGCCATCTAATATCAACATTTATAATCCATTTCGCAGGAAATTTGCCTTCTGTAAAGTTTAAGAAATATTGCCTTGTCATGTCATTCCGATACCAAAAACACACTTCTCTTTAAGATATATTCTAATTATTCTCCCTCGTGACGGAGGATTATGAATGTTCACAGAAGTAACAAGTTTAAGTAGACTTACCAAATAGTGTTTTATTTGGATAACAATTTGGTTTATGAATTATTGTGATTAAAATGTGTCACTCTTATAAAAAAAAAAAGATCGGTAATAGAATGAGTCTTGTTACATGCATAATGAGATTGTGGATAGTCAGATTAGAATAGAATAAAATAAAATCCAACCCGGAAGCCAGCCGCACCAATGAGTCGGAGGAAACACCGTACACCTGGCGACCTGGTCAGCGTGCACTGACCCCGGCCCGCCACAGGAGTCGCTAGTGCGCGATGAGATAAGGATATCCCTGCCGGCCAAACCCTCCCTAACCCGGACGACGCTAGGCCAAATGGACCTCCCGGTCGCGGCCGGCTGCGACAGAGCCTGGGCTCGAACCCAGAGTCTCTGGTGGCACAGCCAGCCGGGAGATGGGCTTAGCATAGGCTAGCTCCAGGGTAATTGGTGCTTGCTTCGGGACAGGGGCGTTAGCCAGGAGAAGCCAATCAGATAGCAGCTAGCTGCGGAGATCCAGTTGAAGAGGTCAATAAGAGCTTGCGGTAGGAATCCGGTGATATGGACCGCAGAGTGAAGAAAAAGCAGCCAACAAGTGCTCAGCATATGTGGGAACTCCTTCAAGACTGTTGGAAAAGCATTCCTCATGAAGCTGGTTGAGAGAATGCCAAGAGTGTGCAAAGCTGTCATCAAGGCAAAGGGTGGCTATTTGAAGAATCTCAAATATATTTTGATTTGTTTCACACTTTTGGTTACAATATGATTCCATATGTGTTATTTCATAGTGTTGATATCTTCACTAAATAAGGTGGCGTGTCCAAACTTTTGACTGGTGGTAGTAGTGTATATACATTGCTCAAAAAAATAAAGGGAACACTTAAATAACACAATGTAACTCCAAGTCAATCACACTTCTGTGAAATCAAACTGTCCACTTAGGAAGCAACACTGATTGACAATAAATCTGGCGGTGCTTTCACTCTAGTGGTAGCATGAAACGGAGTCTACAACCCACACAAGTGGCTCAGGTAGTGCAGCTCATCCAGGATGGCACATCAATGCGAGCTGTGGCAAGAAGGTTTGCTGTGTCTGTCAGTGTAGTGTCCAGAGCATGGAGGCGCTACCAGGAGACAGGCCAGTACATCAGGAGACGTGGAGGAGGCCGTAGGAGGGCAACAACCCAGCAGCAGGACCGCTACCTCCGCCTTTGTTCAAGGAGGTGCACTGCCAGAGCCCTGCAAAATGACCTCCAGCAGGCCACAAATGTGCATGTGTCTGCTCAAACGGTCAGAAACAGACTCCATGAGGGTGGTATGTGGGCCCGACGTCCACAGGTGGGGGTTGTGCTTACAGCCCAACACCGTGCAGGACGTTTGGCATTTGCCAGAGAACACCAAGATTGGCAAATTCGCCACTGGCGCCCTGTGCTCTTCACAGATGAAAGCAGGTTCACACTGAGCACATGTGACAGACGTGACAGAGTCTGGAGACGCTGTGGAGAACGTTCTGCTGCCTGCAACATCCTCCAGCATGACCGGTTTGGCGGTGGGTCAGTCATGGTGTGGGGTGGCATTTCTTTGGGGGGCCGCACAGCCCTCCATGGGCTTGCCAGAGGTAGCATGACTGCCATTAGGTACCGAGATGAGATCCTCAGACCCCTTGTGAGACCATATGCTGGTGCGGTTGGCCCTGGGTTCCTCCTAATGCAAGACAATGCTAGACCTCATGTGGCTGGAGTGTGTCAGTAGTTCCTGCAAGAGGAAGGTATTGATGCTATGGACTGGCCCGCCCGTTCCCCAGACCTGAATCCAATTGAGCACATCTGGGACATCATGTCTCGCTCCATCCACCAACGCTACGTTGCACCACAGACTGTCCAGGAGTTGGCGGATGCTTTAGTCCAGGTCTGGGAGGAGATGCCTCAGGAGACCATCCGCCACCTCATCAGGAGCATGCCCAGGCGTTGTAGGGAGGTCATACAGGGACGTGGAGGCCACACACACTACAGAGCCTCATTTTGACTTGTTTTAAGGACATTACATCAAAGTTGGATCAGCCTGTAGTGTGGTTTTCCACTTTAATTTTGAGTGTGACTCCAAATCCAGACCTCCATGCGTTGATACATTTGATTTCCATTGATAATTTGTGTGTGATTTTGTTGTCAGCACATTCAACTATGTAAAGAAAAAAGTATTTAATAAGAATAGTTCATTCATTCAGATCTAGGATGTGTTATTTTAGTGTTCCCTTTATTTTTGTTGAGCAGTGTATATATATATATATATACATACGTTTCTGTCTGGGGCCCCCTAGCAGCAGGGGGCCCAAAGCAACCGCTTATGTCGTTTATGCCTAGAGCCGGCCCTGCACACTCCCCTTTGCTTGTCTCTTATCTTCTGTGACATTTGACTGACGGCTTTGATGGGTCTTTCTTGGCAAAGCTCAGCAAGGCATCATTAATCTGCTCTGACGACTGACGCTACTCTCAAACACCCACGCATGTTGACGCACAGTAAACACCAGTCACACCTTATAAAACAGTAATGGATACACAGTAACAGACACGCACTTTATCTGTGATGCAGATGTAACATAAATGAAAAGAGCGATCACACACACACACACACACGATGCTGTCATCCTGCCCTTTCTCTCAAAGCAATTATTACAGGGGTTCAGGCGGGTCTTCGCACATCAGCAAAGCAATTATTACAGGCTCCCCATTAGACACATGTGCTCTGCAGCATACATTAGATAGTGTGTGTGCGCGTGGCATCCCGACAGCTAGCAACAACTGATAAGATGACGGGAAATACAAAAGCAGAGGAAAGCACCGTCTCGTCGGACAGACTAGACGCTGTAGATGTTTGGCCTTGTGTTTAAGGCTATTGTCTTGCTGAAAAGGTGAATTCCTCTCCCAGTGTCTGGTGGAAAGCAGAATGAGAAAGCAGCTTTCCCTCTAGGATTTCGTGTGTACTTAGCTCCATTACAATAACAACAAAAAATGTATCTTGAAAAACAATCCAGTCCTTAATGATTACCAGCATGCCCATTAGGGATGGGATCCTTAATGTTACGGTCTTTTGTCCCCCCCCCCCCCACCAGTGCAGTAGATATCACAAAGCATATCATTTTCTGTGTTACAGCCAAACTAGACAATAGGCTGTGAAGGCCTGGGGAAAGTTGTCATTTAAATAAAACCAGTGAGGAAGAGGCATATTTTAGGCTACTTTGGTGAATTTGCGAGGCGTGCTTGCGAAATTCAGCTTAGGGGGTTTTCACGGGTCCAAAAAGTTCAGTCAATCTTCCACTGATTAGATATCTCCTAACCTTTGCCACACACGGAGGCTCTATGACTGTAGCCTATTGTCTCTGATGTCTTATGATTGGCCAACATCAATAATAACACACGCCATGCTCCCCTCTCGTGAAAAGCAAGCGCAGCAGCATAAATTATAAAATGTCTCCTGCTCGGATCTGTACGGGCCCTTCCGTACAAGTCAGTTAAATGTACACATAACCGTTCTCAGGTAGTCGGGTACAGGTGGATCCCTGAAGACCTCTAATTCAGATTACCAAGACATACGCCAACCTCGGTTCCTTCTGCCTGACCCCCACGGTTCTTTCGTCCTGGGGCGGATCCATTACGCCGATTCTGTTGCAAAACGTTTTGGAAAGAAACAGGGAGGGACCTGCCTGAATTTGTCCAATAGAAACTGTCGTTTTAGTTGGAAACTGTTTGGACTAATGATTACAACCCTGCTCTTACTCTTCGCTAACGATGCGAGTGTGTGTTCAGTCTTGGGCCTGTCGAGAGTAGAATATCCTAGCCTAATCATTGAGGATAGGCCTTGCTTTACTGAAGTTGAGAGACATTGCAAGCTAAGAAACTGCGAGATACAGCTTTTGACTGGCGAAAGATAAGCCCAGTGCAGGATTCTGTCAGCCCCTCCCCTCGCTAGCTCACTACGAAAAGATACAAGGGTTTCTGGGAAGTACAGCAACTACAAATCAGTCTGCTGCGTTCCTAAAAAAAATACTGATTTTCAGGAGTCGATTCCTAGTCGAATCGAGTCTTAAAACTCAGAAATGGGAGTCGCCACATGGAGTCGACGTGCAAGGAGTTGAGAAAAAAATATATTTTATTAATTAACAGTTGGAAACATGTCAGAGGAAGGCAAGCGACAACAGGGAAGTTCTGTGTGGCAACACGTTGAGAAGTTAAATGAGAAGGAAATCCAAACTTTTGCAAGGTGGAATGGAGGAACAGTAATGGTAGTACAGGTGTAATAGTTAAACCATCTGAAAGGGACATACTGTGAGACCCAAACCACAAGGTGGAATGAAGGAACATTAATGACAGTACAGGTGTAATAGTTAAACCATCTGAAGGGGACGTACTGTGAGACCCAAACCACAAGGTGGAATGAAGGAACATTAATGACAGTACAGGTGTAATAGTTAAACCATCTGAAAAGGGACGTACTGTGAGACCCAGGTAGCCTAGCGGTTACTAGGGGCGGCAGGTAGCCTAGCGGTTATTAGGGGCGGCAGGTAGCCTAGCGGTTACTAGGGGCGGCAGGTAGCCTAGCGGTTACTAGGGGCGGCAGGTAGCCTAGCGATTACTAGGGGCGGCAGGTAGCCTAGCGGTTACTAGGGGCGGCAGGTAGCCTAGCGGTTACTAGGGGCGGCAGGTAGCCTAGCGGTTACTAGGGGCGGCAGGTAGCCTAGCGGTTACTAGGGGCGGCAGGTAGCCTAGCGGTTAGAGGGGGCAGGTAGCCTAGCGGTTAGAGGGGGCAGGTAGCCTAGCGGTTAGAGGGGGCAGGTAGCCTAGCGGTTAGAGGGGGCAGGTAGCCTAGCGGTTAGAGGAGGCAGGTAGCCTAGCGGTTAGAGGAGGCAGGTAGCCTAGCGGTTAGAGGAGGCATGTAGTCTAGTGGTTAGATGCAGGTAGTCTAGTGGTTAGAGGAGGCCAGGTGGCCTAGTGGTTAGAGGAGGCCAGGTGGCCTAGTGGTTAGAGGAGGCAGGTAGCCTAGTGGTTAGAGGAGGCAGGTAGCCTAGTGGGTTAGAGGAGGCAGGTAGCCTAGTGGTTAGAGGAGGCAGGTAGCCTAGTGGTTAGAGGAGGCAGGTAGCCTAGTGGTTAGAGGAGGCAGGTAGCCTAGTGGTTAGAGGAGGCAGGTAGCCTAGTGGGTTAGAGGAGGCAGGTAGCCTAGTGGTTAGAGGAGGCAGGTAGCCTAGTGGTTAGAGGAGGCAGGTAGCCTAGTGGTTAGAGGAGGCAGGTAGCCTAGTGGTTAGAGGAGGCAGGTAGCCTAGTGGTTAGAGGAGGCAGGTAGCCTAGTGGTTAGAGGAGGCAGGTAGCCTAGTGGTTAGAGGAGGCAGGTAGCCTAGTGGTTAGAGGAGGCAGGTAGCCTAGTGGTTAGAGGAGGCAGGTAGCCTAGTGGTTAGAGGAGGCAGGTAGCCTAGTGGTTAGAGGAGGCAGGTAGCCTAGTGGTTAGAGGAGGCAGGTAGCCTAGTGGTTAGAGGAGGCAGGTAGCCTAGTGGTTAGAGGAGGCAGGTAGCCTAGTGGTTAGAGGAGGCAGGTAGCCGAGTGGTTAGAGGAGGCAGGTAGCCGAGTGGTTAGAGGAGGCAGGTAGCCGAGTGGTTAGAGGAGGCAGGTAGCCGAGTGGTTAGAGGAGGCAGGTAGCCGAGTGGTTAGAGGAGGCAGGTAGCCGAGTGGTTAGAGGAGGCAGGTAGCCGAGTGGTTAGAGGAGGCAGGTAGCCTAGTGGTTAGAGGAGGCAGGTAGCCTAGTGGTTAGAGGAGGCAGGTAGCCGAGTGGTTAGAGGAGGCAGGTAGTCTAGTGGTTAGAGGAGGCAGGTAGTCTAGTGGTTAGAGGAGGCAGGTAGCCTAGTGGTTAGAGGAGGCATGTAGTCTAGTCTAGTGGTTAGAGGAGGCAGGTAGCCGAGTGGTTAGAGGAGGCAGGTAGCCTAGTGGTTAGAGGAGGCAGGTAGCCTAGTGGTTAGAGGAGGCATGTAGTCTAGTCTAGTGGTTAGAGGAGGCAGGTAGCCGAGTGGTTAGAGGAGGCAGGTAGCCTAGTGGTTAGAGGAGGCAGGTAGCCTAGTGGTTAGAGGAGGCAGGTAGTCTAGTGGTTAGAGGAGGCAGGTAGTCTAGTGGTTAGAGGAGGCAGGTAGTCTAGTGGTTAGAGGAGGCAGGTAGCCTAGTGGTTAGAGGAGGCATGTAGTCTAGTCTAGTGGTTAGAGGAGGCAGGTAGCCGAGTGGTTAGAGGAGGCAGGTAGCCTAGTGGTTAGAGGAGGCAGGTAGCCTAGTGGTTAGAGGAGGCATGTAGTCTAGTCTAGTGGTTAGAGGAGGCAGGTAGCCGAGTGGTTAGAGGAGGCAGGTAGCCTAGTGGTTAGAGGAGGCAGGTAGCCTAGTGGTTAGAGGAGGCAGGTAGTCTAGTCTAGTGGTTAGAGGAGGCAGGTAGCCTAGTGGTTAGAGGGGGCAGGTAGTCTAGTCTAGTGGTTAGAGGAGGCAGGTAGCCTAGTGGTTAGAGGAGGCCAGGTAGCCTAGTGGTTAGAGGAGGCCAGGTAGCCTAGTGGTTAGAGGGGGCAGGTAGTCTAGTGGTTAGAGGGGGCAGGTAGTCTAGTGGTTAGAGGAGGCAGGTAGCCTAGTGGTTAGAGGAGGCAGGTAGCCTAGTGGTTAGAGGAGGCAGGTAGCCTAGTGGTTAGAGGAGGCAGGTAGCCTAGTGGTTAGAGGAGGCAGGTAGCCTAGTGGTTAGAGGAGGCAGGTAGCCTAGTGGTTAGAGGGGGCAGGTAGTCTAGTCTAGTGGTTAGAGGAGGCAGGTAGCCTAGTGGTTAGAGGAGGCCAGGTAGCCTAGTGGTTAGAGGAGGCAGGTAGCCTAGTGGTTAGAGGAGGCAGGTAGCCTAGTGGTTAGAGGAGGCAGGTAGTCTAGTCTAGTGGTTAGAGGGGGCAGGTAGTCTAGTCTAGTGGTTAGAGGAGGCAGGTAGTCTAGTGGTTAGAGGAGGCAGGTAGCCTAGTGGTTAGAGGGGGCAGGTAGTCTAGTCTAGTGGTTAGAGGGGGCAGGTAGTCTAGTGGTTAGAGGAGGCAGGTAGCCGAGTGGTTAGAGGAGGCAGGTAGTCTAGTGGTTAGAGGGGGCAGGTAGCCTAGTGGTTAGAGGAGGCAGGTAGCCTAGTGGTTAGAGGAGGCAGGTAGCCTAGTGGTTAGAGGAGGCAGGTAGCCTAGTGGTTAGAGGAGGCAGGTAGCCTAGTGGTTAGAGGAGGCAGGTAGCCTAGTGGTTAGAGGAGGCAGGTAGCCCCCTGCACTACTCCTGATCAAAAGTAGCACACTACAAGTTATAGGATGCGATTTGGAAAAGTAGACAGTCGACCGTTCCTCAACCTCCAGGAATATAAACAAGGTAGGATTCCTAAAGCCACTGGTCTGAAAACCTAACTTGTTTTTCAGCTTTAGCAGCAGGCAGATTGGCTTCACGTTTCACCTGGCTGAGCGTACCGAGCTGAAATGAACAATGCGTTTGTGTTAAATTAATTGAGGCTCTTTACTCCTGTTACAGATAGTGTATCCTCCTGTTGGAATTCTCCCTTTTCTTTCATTGATCTGTGAAGGGGGGGATTCTCTATGGACCCATGCTGAAACCAGACCACCACATCAACACTTAATAACAAGGGAGGAAGTGTATGTGTCTGTCTGTCTGTCTGTCTGTGGAAGAAGGTTGGAGGCTCCAAAACTGAGGCCCTGCCATGACAGACGAGGGAGTGGGGAGAAGGGAGAGAACGGAAGCTGGAGACTACGCCTACACGCTGCCGCGACCCCTCGACTACGCCCTACCGCGACCCCTCGACTACGCCCTACGCGCTGCCGCGACCCCTCGACTACGCCCTACACGCTGCCGCGACCCCTCGACTACGCCCTACACGCTGCCGCGACCCCTCGACTACGCCCTACACGCTGCCGCGACCCCTCGACTACGCCCTACACGCTGCCGCGACCCCTCGACTACGCCCTACACGCTGCCGCGACCCCTCGACTACGCCCTACACGCTGCCGCGACCCCTCGACTACGCCCTACACGCTGCCGCGACCCCTCGACTACGCCCTACACGCTGCCGCGACCCCTCGACTACGTCCTACACGCTGCCGCGACCCCTCGACTACGCCCTACACGCTGCCGCGACCCCTCGACTACGCCCTACACGCTGCCGCGACCCCTCGACTACGCCTACACACTGCCTGTACCTTCTTGCATATTATTCAGCTTTTGTTGGAAACGTGAAAACATTGTTTAGAAAGGAACCATTGATGAGATTAGAACTATTCAGAAAAGACTTGGACTCAGTTTCTCTGTTTGGCATAGTTGATCTATCAATTTACCTGTGGCAGCTCCAAGTTTCTGCCTCGGGACAATTACTGTGTTTAAAAAAAAATGACCTACCTGTATCGGTCCTGATTGGATATCAGGTACATCCAGGATTCTAACCTGCATCCCAAATGGCCCTTATTCCCCACACAGAGAGCACGACTTTTTAGTCCCCACCCAGAGAGCACGACTTTTTAGTCCCCACCCAGAGAGCACGACTTTTTAGTCCCCACCCAGAGAGCACGACTTTTTAGTCCCCACCCAGAGAGCACGACTTTTTAGTCCCCACACAGAGAGCACGACTTTTTAGTCCCCACACAGAGAGCACGACTTTTTATTCCCCACACAGAGAGCACGACTTTTTATTCCCCACACAGAGAGCACGACTTTTTATTCCCCACACAGAGAGCACGACTTTTTATTCCCCACACAGAGAGCACGACTTTTTATTCCCCACACAGAGAGCACGACTTTTTATTCCCCACACAGAGAGCACGACTTTTTATTCCCCACACAGAGAGCACGACTTTTTATTCCCCACACAGAGAGCACGACTTTTTATTCCCCACACAGAGAGCACGACTTTATATTCCCTACACAGAGAGCACGACTTTATATTCCCTACACAGAGAGCACGACTTTATATTCCCTACACAGAGAGCACGACTTTTTATTCCCTACACAGAGAGCACGACTTTTTATTCCCTACACAGAGAGCACGACTTTATTCCCTGTGCCCTGGTCAAAAGTAGTGCACTATAAATAAGGGAATAGGGTGCTATTCGAGATGTATCCCTAGATCAATCAGGCAGAACGGAACAGAGGCCGGAGCTTAACCTTTGACCCAACTGGTAACGCCATACATCACATCCTGTGAGAGCGCACCACCCAAATTACACCCTATCCCCTACATTGTGCACTACTTTGACCAAGGCCCATAGGGGAAAGCGTGCCATTTGAGACAGGCCTATTCTAAAAAGGAGGTCAGATTCTAGCATTGCCAATGGTCACTTCAGCACAATTTCAGTCAATGACTTCATGACCTTTTTTGTTTTGAAATGTTAAGCCTACGTTGGAAGCTGCTAATCACCCATAGTTACTGTTGAGCCAACGCAAAACCCAAGACACACTTGAACTGTGGAATATATGATTTGGATGTTTTTCAAACTCAACAGGACTGGACTCCACAATCATTTGTACTGATGGAAGCATGCACATAACCCTAGAGTGAATTTAGAGAGACTAGACAACCAGGCAGGCAGCCGGACGTACCCACATAACCCTAGAGTGAATTTAGAGAGACTAGACAACCAGGCAGGCAGCCGGACGTACCCACATAACCCTAGAGTGAATTTAGAGAGACTAGACAACCAGGCAGGCAGCCGGACGTACCCACATAACCCTAGAGTGAATTTAGAGAGACTAGACAACCAGGCAGGCAGCCGGACGTACCCACATAACCCTAGAGTGAATTTAGAGAGACTAGACAACCAGGCAGGCAGCCACAGCAGGACGTACCCACATAACCCTAGAGTGAATTTAGAGAGACTAGACAACCAGGCAGGCAGCCACAGCAGGCCGTACCCACATAACCCTAGAGTGAATTTAGAGAGACTAGACAACCAGGCAGGCAGCCGGACGTGCCCACATAACCCTAGAGTGAATTTAGAGAGACTAGACAACCAGGCAGGCAGCCGGACGTACCCACAGAAACCCTAGAGTGAATTTAGAGAGACTAGACAACCAGGCAGGCAGCCACAGCAGGACGTACCCACATAACCCTAGAGTGAATTTAGAGAGACTAGACAACCAGGCAGGCAGCCACAGCAGGACGTACCCACATAACCCTAGAGTGAATTTAGAGAGACTAGACAAGCAGGCAAGCAGACGCAGCAGGACGTACCCACATAACCCTAGAGTGAATTTAGAGAGACTAGACAACCAGGCAGGCAGCCGCAGCAGGACGTACCCACATAACCAGACAGTTATTTAAACCCGCCACTAAAGCTCTGTACAGAGCAGAGCTTTAACGGGTACAGGCAACATACCACGACCTCTGCTTCCAGTCACCGCTTACATACTGTTCATTGGTATGTATGAATGAATTGATACTCCGCTCTCTAGTGCTCTCTTCTCTCTCCACACACACACATCATCACTTGCATTTAGGAATGCTGGATCGGGATAGCGAGCGATGATAAGTCAGACAGCAGCTGTGACGGATGAGATGGTAGGAAACTTTGGGACGAATTGGGAACGCCGACTGCAAGCCAGGCCTAATCGCCAAACATCAGAGCCCAACCTCACTAATGCTCTTGTGGCTGAATGGAAGAATGTTTCCCCGCAGCAATGTTGCAACATCTAGTGGAAAGCCTTCCCAGAAGAGAGGAGGCTGTTATAGCAGCAATGTTCCAACATCTAGTGGAAAGCCTTCCCAGAAGACTGGAGGCTGTTATAGCAGCGATGTTCCAACATCTAATGGAAAGCCTTCCCAGAAGACTGGAGGCTGTTATAGCAGCAATGTTCCAACATCTAGTGGAAAGCCTTCCCAGAAGAGAGGAGGCTGTTATAGCAGCAATGTTCCAACATCTAGTGGAAAGCCTTCCCAGAAGACTGGAGGCTGTTACAGCAGCAATGTTCCAACATCTAGTGGAAAGCCTTCCCAGAAGAGAGGAGGCTGTTATAGCAGCAATGTTCCAACATCTAGTGGAAAGCCTTCCCAGAAGACTGGAGGCTGTTATAGCAGCGATGTTCCAACATCTAATGGAAAGCCTTCCCAGAAGACTGGAGGCTGTTATAGCAGCAATGTTCCAACATCTAGTGGAAAGCCTTCCCAGAAGAGTGGAGGCTGTTATAGCAGCAATGTTCCAACATCTAGTGGAAAGCCTTCCCAGAAGAGAGGAGGCTGTTATAGCAGCAATGTTCCAACATCTAGTGGAAAGCCTTCCCAGAAGACTGGAGGCTGTTATAGCAGCAATGTTCCAACATCTAGTGGAAAGCCTTCCCAGAAGACTGGAGGCTGTTACAGCAGCAATGTTCCAACATCTAGTGGAAAGCCTTCCCAGAAGAGAGGAGGCTGTTATAGCAGCAATGTTCCAACATCTAGTGGAACGCCTTCCCAGAAGACTGGAGGCTGTTATAGCAGCGATGTTCCAACATCTAATGGAAAGCCTTCCCAGAAGACTGGAGGCTGTTATAGCAGCAATGTTCCAACATCTAGTGGAAAGCCTTCCCAGAAGAGTGGAGGCTGTTATAGCAGCAATGTTCCAACATCTAGTGGAAAGCCTTCCCAGAAGAGAGGAGGCTGTTATAGCAGCAATGTTCCAACATCTAGTGGAAAGCCTTCCCAGAAGAGAGGAGGCTGTTATAGCAGCAATGTTCCAACATCTAGTGGAAAGCCTTCCCAGAAGAGTGGAGGCTGTTACAGCAGCAATGTTCCAACATCTAGTGGAAAGCCTTCCCAGAAGACTGGAGGCTGTTACAGCAGCAATGTTCCAACATCTAGTGGAAAGCCTTCCCAGAAGAGAGGAGGCTGTTATAGCAGCAATGTTCCAACATCTAGTGGAAAGCCTTCCCAGAAGACTGGAGGCTGTTATAGCAGCAATGTTCCAACATCTAGTGGAAAGCCTTCCCAGAAGACTGGAGGCTGTTATTGCAGCAATGTTCCAACATCTAGTGGAAAGCCTTCCCAGAAGACTGGAGGCTGTTATAGCAGCAATGTTCCAACATCTAGAGGAAAGCCTTCCCAGAAGAGAGGAGGCTGTTATAGCAGCAATGTTCCAACATCTAGTGGAAAGCCTTCCCAGAAGAGAGGAGGCTGTTATAGCAGCAATGTTCCAACATCTAGTGGAAAGCCTTCCCAGAAGAGAGGAGGCTGTTATAGCAGTAATGTTCCAACATCTAGTGGAAAGCCTTCCCAGAAGAGAAGTGGCTGTTTTAGCAGCAATGTTCCAACATCTAGTGGAAAGCCTTCCCAGAAGAGTGGAGGCTGTTATTGCAGCAATGTTCCAACATCTAGTGGAAAGCCTTCCCAGAAGAGAGGAGGCTGTTATAGCAGCAATGTTCCAACATCTAGTGGAAAGCCTTCCCAGACGAGAAGAGGCTGTTATAGCAGCAATGTTCCAACATCTAGTGGAAAGCCTTCCCAGACGAGAAGAGGCTGTTTTAGCAGCAATGTTCCAACATCTAGTGGAAAGCCTTCCCAGAAGAGAGGAGGCTGTTATAGCAGCAATGTTCCAACATCTAGTGGAAAGCCTTCCCAGAAGAGAGGAGGCTGTTATAGCAGCAATGTTCCAACATCTAGTGGAAAGCCTTCCCAGAAGAGAGGAGGCTGTTATAGCAGCAATGTTCCAACATCTAGTGGAAAGCCTTCCCAGAAGAGAGGAGGCTGTTATAGCACCAATGTTCCAACATCTAGTGGAAAGCCTTCCCAGAAGAGAGGAGGCTGTTATAGCAGCAATGTTCCAACATCTAGTGGAAAGCCTTCCCAGAAGAGAGGAGGCTGTTATAGCAGCAATGTTCCAACATCTAGTGGAAAGCCTTCCCAGAAGAGAGGAGGCTGTTATAGCAGCAATGTTTTGGAATGAGATGTTCGACGAGCAGGTGTCCACATACTTTTTGCCATGTAGTGCAGCTAGCTAGCAAGCGAGACAACTTTAGCCAGTTAGCTTGGGTACTTGATTGGGACAAAGCATGCATTGGCAGGCAAGCTGCAGAAGGATGAGCATACAATTCCCCATTGTTTAACAGTGCAATTTTGATGGCCAACTAGCTGAAAAAGTTTGAGAGTGTTTATCTAAAATGTTCCTTCATTTCGATTTTAGTTCACATTGCTCTGGCTAGCATTAGTTGTTGATCATGTGCATATAGGGAAAGAGCCGACCTTTTAATGGGTTGTTTGATTTACATTTACATTAAGTCATTTAGCAGACGCTCTTATCCAGAGCGACTTACAAATTGGTGCATTCACCTTGGGGTTAGAAGGATTACTTGATCAAATACCTAGGATAGGATAAACAGGACTGTAAGGTTACCTAATGTAAGAGGATCTCTGTGGTATTTAGCTACATAAAGGCAGAGCGACTTACAACAGGACTGTAAGGTTACCTAATGTAAGAGGATCTCTGTGGTATTTAGCTACATAAAGGCAGAAGTCCATTCATATATATAGACAAACACGTTCTAATTATCTACGGCTGCGTGGGGTACGGGCTGCGTAGGGTACGGGCTGCGTGGGGTACGGGCTGCGTAGGGTACGGGCTGCGTGGGGTACGGGCTGCGTGGGGTACGGGCTGCGTGGGGTACGGGCTGCGTGGGGTACGGGCTGCGTGGGGTACGGGCTGCGTGGGGTACGGGCTGCGTGGGGTACGGGCTGCGTGGGGTACGGGCTGCGTGGGGTACGGGCTGCGTGGGGTACGGGCTGCGTGGGGTACGGGCTGCGTGGGGTACGGGCTGCGTGGGGTACGGGCTGCGTGGGGTACGGGCTGCGTAGGGTACGGGCTGCATGGGGTACGGGCTGCATGGGGTACGGGCTGCATGGGGTACGGGCTGCGTAGGGTACGGGCTGCGTGGGGTACGGGCTGCGTGGGGTACGGGCTGCGTGGGGTACGGGCTGCGTGGGGTACGGGCTGCGTAGGGTACGGGCTGCATGGGGTACGGGCTGCATGGGGTACGGGCTGCATGGGGTACGGGCTGCATGGGGTACGGGCTGCGTAGGGTACGGGCTGCGTGAGGTACGGGCTGCGTAGGGTACGGGCTGCGTGGGGTACGGGCTGCGTGGGGTACGGGCTGCGTGGGGTACGGGCTGCGTGGGGTACGGGCTGCGTAGGGTACGGGCTGCGTGGGGTACGGGCTGCGTGGGGTACGGGCTGCATGGGGTACGGGCTGCATGGGGTACGGGCTGCATGGGGTACGGGCTGCATGGGGTACGGGCTGCATGGGGTACGGGCTGCGTAGGGTACGGGCTGCGTGGGGTACGGGCTGCGTGGGGTACGGGCTGCGTGGGGTACGGGCTGCGTGGGGTACGGGCTGCGTGGGGTACGGGCTGCGTGGGGTACGGGCTGCGTGGGGTACGGGCTGCGTAGGGTACGGGCTGCGTAGGGTACGGGCTGCGTAGGGTACGGGCTGCGTAGGGTACGGGCTGCGTAGGGTACGGGCTGCGTAGGGTACGGGCTGCGTAGGGTACGGGCTGCGTAGGGTACGGGCTGCGTAGGGTACGGGCTGCGTAGGGTACGGGCTGCGTAGGGTAAGGGCTGCGTAGGGTACGGGCTGCGTGGGGTACGGGCTGCGTGGGGTACGGGCTGCGTGGGGTACGGGCTGCGTAGGGTACGGGCTGCGTAGGGTACGGGCTGCGTGGGGTACGGGCTGCGTAGGGTACGGGCTGCGTAGGGTACGGGCTGCGTGGGGTACGGGCTGCGTGGGGTACGGGCTGCGTAGGGTACGGGCTGCGTAGGGTACGGCTGCGTAGGGTACGGCTGCGTAGGGTACGGGCTGCGTGGGGTACGTGCTGCGTGGGGTACGGGCTGCGTGGGGTACGGGCTGCGTGGGGTACGGGCTGCGTAGGGTACGGGCTGCGTGGGGTACGGGCTGCGTGGGGTACGGGCTGCGTGGGGTACGGGCTGCGTGGGGTACGGGCTGCGTGGGGTACGGGCTGCGTAGGGTACGGGCTGCGTGGAGTACGGCTGCGTGGGGTACGGGCTGCGTGGGGTACGGGCTGCGTGGGGTACGGGCTGCGTGGGGTACGGGCTGCGTGGGGTACGGGCTGCGTAGGGTACGGCTGCGTGGGGTACGGGCTGAGTAGGGTACGGGCTGCGTAGGGTACGGGCTGCGTGGGGTACGGGCTGCGTAGGGTACGGGCTGCGTAGGGTACGGGCTGCGTGGGGTACGGCTGCGTAGGGTACGGGCTGCGTAGGGTACGGGCTGCGTGGAGTACGGCTGCGTGGGGTACGGGCTGCGTGGGGTACGGGCTGCGTGGGGTACGGGCTGCGTAGGGTACGGGCTGCGTAGGGTACGGGCTGCGTGGAGTACGGCTGCGTGGGGTACGGGCTGCGTGGGGTACGGGCTGCGTAGGGTACGGGCTGCGTAGGGTACGGCTGCGTGGAGTACGGGCTGCGTGGAGTACGGCTGCGTGGGGTACGGGCTGCGTAGGGTACGGGCTGCGTAGGGTACGGGCTGCGTAGGGTACAGGCTGCGTGGAGTACGGCTGCGTAGGGTACGGGCTGCATGGGGTACGGCTGCGTAGGGTACGGGCTGCGTGGGGTACGGGCTGCGTGGGGTACGGGCTGCGTGGGGTACGGGCTGCGTAGGGTACGGGCTGCGTAGGGTACGGGCTGCGTAGGGTACGGGCTGCGTGGAGTACGGGCTGCGTAGGGTACGGGCTGCGTAGGCTACGGGCTGCGTAGGGTACGGGCTGCGTAGGGTACGGGCTGCGTGGAGTACGGGCTGCATGGGGTACGGCTGCGTAGGGTACGGGCTGCGTAGGGTACGGGCTGCGTGGAGTACGGGCTGCGTAGGGTACGGGCTGCGTAGGGTACGGGCTGCGTAGGGTACGGGCTGCGTAGGGTACGGGCTGCATGGGGTACGGCTGCGTAGGGTACGGGCTGCGTGGAGTACGGGCTGCGTAGGGTACGGGCTGCGTAGGGTACGGGCTGCGTAGGGTACGGGCTGCGTGGAGTACGGCTGCGTAGGGTACGGGCTGCGTGGAGTACGGCTGCGTAGGGTACGGGCTGCGTGGAGTACGGCTGCGTAGGGTACGGGCTGCGTGGAGTACGGCTGCGTATGGTACGGGCTGCGTGGAGTACGGGCTGCGTGGAGTACGGCTGCGTAGGGTACGGGCTGCATGGAGTACGGCTGCGTAGGGTACGGGCTGCGTGGAGTACGGCTGCGTAGGGTACGGGCGGCGTAGGGTACGGCTGCGTGGAGTACGGCTGCGTGGGGTAGGGGCTGCGTGGAGTACGGCTGCGTAGGGTACGGGCTGCGTAGGGTACGGGCTGCGTAGGGTACGGGCTGCGTAGGGTACGGGCTGCGTAGGGTACGGCTGCGTAGGGTACGGGCTGCGTAGGGTACGGGCTGCGTGGAGTACGGCTGCGTAGGGTACGGGCTGCGTGGAGTACGGCTGCGTGGGGTACGGGCTGCGTGGGGTACGGGCTGCGTAGGGTACGGGCTGCGTGGGGTACGGGTTGCGTGGGGTACGGGCTGCGTGGGGTACGGCTGCGTGGGGTACGGCTGCGTAGGGTACGGGCTGCGTAGGGTACGGGCTGCGTGGGGTACGGCTGCGTGGGGTACGGGCTGCGTGGGGTACGGCTGCGTAGGGTACGGCTGCGTAGGGTACGGGCTGCGTGGGGTACGGCTGCGTGGGGTACGGGCTGCGTGGGGTACGGGCTGCGTGGAGTACGGCTGCGTAGGGTACGGGCTGCGTGGGGTACGGGCTGCGTGGAGTACGGCTGCGTAGGGTACGGGCTGCGTGGAGTACGGCTGCGTAGGGTACGGGCTGCGTAGGGTACGGCTGCAAAGGGTACGGCTGCGTAGGGTACGGCTGCGTAGGGTACGGGCTGCGTAGGGTACGGCTGCGTAGGGTACGGCTGCGTAGGGTACGGCTGCGTAGGGTACGGCTGCGTAGGGTACGGGCTGCGTAGGGTACGGCTGCGTAGGGTACGGGCTGCGTGGAGTACGGCTGCGTAGGGTACGGGCTGCGTGGAGTACGGCTGCGTAGGGTACGGGCTGCGTGGAGTACGGCTGCGTAGGGTACGGGCTGCGTGGAGTACGGCTGCGTAGGGTACGGGCTGCGTGGAGTACGGCTGCGTAGGGTACGGCTGCGTAGGGTACGGCTGCGTAGGGTACGGGCTGCGTAGGGTACGGGCTGCGCAGGGTACGGCTGCGTAGGGTACGGGCTGCGTGGGGTACGGCTGCGTAGGGTACGGGCTGCGTGGGGTACGGCTGCGTAGGGTACGGGCTGCGTAGGGTACGGGCTGCGTAGGGTACGGGCTGCGTGGAGTACGGGCTGCGTAGGGTACGGGCTGCGTAGGCTACGGGCTGCGTAGGGTACGGGCTGCGTAGGGTACGGGCTGCGTGGAGTACGGGCTGCGTAGGGTACGGCTGCGTAGGGTACGGGCTGCGTAGGGTACGGGCTGCGTGGAGTACGGGCTGCGTAGGGTACGGGCTGCGTAGGGTACGGGCTGCGTAGGGTACGGGCTGCGTAGGGTACGGGCTGCATGGGGTACGGCTGCGTATGGTACGGGCTGCGTAGGGTACGGGCTGCGTGGAGTACGGCTGCGTAGGGTACGGGCGGCGTAGGGTACGGCTGCGTGGAGTACGGCTGCGTGGGGTAGGGGCTGCGTGGAGTACGGCTGCGTAGGGTACGGGCTGCGTAGGGTACGGGCTGCGTAGGGTACGGGCTGCGTAGGGTACGGGCTGCGTAGGGTACGGCTGCGTAGGGTACGGGCTGCGTAGGGTACGGGCTGCGTGGAGTACGGCTGCGTAGGGTACGGGCTGCGTGGGGTACGGGCTGCGTGGAGTACGGCTGCGTAGGGTACGGGCTGCGTGGAGTACGGCTGCGTAGGGTACGGGCTGCGTAGGGTACGGCTGCAAAGGGTACGGCTGCGTAGGGTACGGCTGCGTAGGGTACGGGCTGCGTAGGGTACGGCTGCGTAGGGTACGGCTGCGTAGGGTACGGCTGCGTAGGGTACGGGCTGCGTAGGGTACGGGCTGCGTGGAGTACGGGCTGCGTAGGGTACGGGCTGCGTAGGCTACGGGCTGCGTAGGGTACGGGCTGCGTAGGGTACGGGCTGCGTGGAGTACGGGCTGCGTAGGGTACGGCTGCGTAGGGTACGGGCTGCGTAGGGTACGGGCTGCGTGGAGTACGGGCTGCGTAGGGTACGGGCTGCGTAGGGTACGGGCTGCGTAGGGTACGGGCTGCGTAGGGTACGGGCTGCATGGGGTACGGCTGCGTATGGTACGGGCTGCGTAGGGTACGGGCTGCGTGGAGTACGGCTGCGTAGGGTACGGGCGGCGTAGGGTACGGCTGCGTGGAGTACGGCTGCGTGGGGTAGGGGCTGCGTGGAGTACGGCTGCGTAGGGTACGGGCTGCGTAGGGTACGGGCTGCGTAGGGTACGGGCTGCGTAGGGTACGGGCTGCGTAGGGTACGGCTGCGTAGGGTACGGGCTGCGTAGGGTACGGGCTGCGTGGAGTACGGCTGCGTAGGGTACGGGCTGCGTGGGGTACGGGCTGCGTGGAGTACGGCTGCGTAGGGTACGGGCTGCGTGGAGTACGGCTGCGTAGGGTACGGGCTGCGTAGGGTACGGCTGCAAAGGGTACGGCTGCGTAGGGTACGGCTGCGTAGGGTACGGGCTGCGTAGGGTACGGCTGCGTAGGGTACGGCTGCGTAGGGTACGGCTGCGTAGGGTACGGCTGCGTAGGGTACGGGCTGCGTAGGGTACGGCTGCGTAGGGTACGGGCTGCGTGGAGTACGGCTGCGTAGGGTACGGGCTGCGTGGAGTACGGCTGCGTAGGGTACGGGCTGCGTGGAGTACGGCTGCGTAGGGTACGGGCTGCGTGGAGTACGGCTGCGTAGGGTACGGGCTGCGTGGAGTACGGCTGCGTAGGGTACGGGCTGCGTGGAGTACGGCTGCGTAGGGTACGGCTGCGTAGGGTACGGCTGCGTAGGGTACGGGCTGCGTAGGGTACGGGCTGCGCAGGGTACGGCTGCGTAGGGTACGGGCTGCGTGGGGTACGGCTGCGTAGGGTACGGGCTGCGTGGGGTACGGCTGCGTAGGGTACGGGCTGCATGGGGTACGGCTGCGTAGGGTACGGGCTGCATGGGGTACGGCTGCGTAGGGTACGGGCTGCGTGGAGTACGGCTGCGTAGGGTACGGGCTGCGTGGGGTACGGCTGCGTAGGGTACGGGCTGCGTGGAGTACGGCTGCGTAGGGTACGGCTGCGTAGGGTACGGGCTGCGTGGGGTACGGCTGCGTAGGGTACGGGCTGCGTGGGGTACGGCTGCGTAGGGTACGGGCTGCGTGGAGTACGGCTGCGTAGGGTACGGGCTGCGTGGGGTACGGCTGCGTAGGGTACGGGCTGCGTGGAGTACGGCTGCGTAGGGTACGGGCTGCGTGGGGTACGGCTGCGTAGGGTACGGGCTGCGTGGAGTACGGCTGCGTAGGGTACGGGCTGCGTAGGGTACGGGCTGCGTGGAGTACGGCTGCGTAGGGTACGGGCTGCGTGGAGTACGGCTGCGTAGGGTACGGGCTGCGTGGAGTACGGGCTGCGTGGGGTACGGGCTGCGTGGAGTACGGGCTGCGTAGGGTACGGGCTGCGTGGAATACGGCTGCGTAGGGTACGGCTGCGTAGGGTACGGCTGCGTAGGGTACGGCTGCGTAGGGTACGGCTGCGTAGGGTACGGGCTGCATGGGGTACGGCTGCGTAGGGTACGGGCTGCATGGCGTACGGCTGCGTAGGGTACGGGCTGCATGGGGTACGGCTGCGTAGGGTACGGGCTGCGTGGAGTACGGCTGCGTAGGGTACGGGCTGCGTGGAGTACGGGCTGCGTGGGGTACGGGCTGCGTGGAGTACGGCTGCGTAGGGTACGGGCTGCGTGGGGTACGGGCTGCGTGGAGTACGGCTGCGTAGGGTACGGGCTGCGTGGAGTACGGCTGCGTAGGGTACGGGCTGCGTGGAGTACGGCTGCGTAGGGTACGGGCTGCGTGGAGTACGGCTGCGTAGGGTACGGCTGCGTAGGGTACGGGCTGCATGGGGTACGGCTGCGTAGGGTACGGGCTGCATGGGGTACGGCTGCGTAGGGTACGGGCTGCGTGGAGTACGGCTGCGTAGGGTACGGGCTGCATGGGGTACGGCTGCGTAGGGTACGGGCTGCGTGGAGTACGGCTGCGTAGGGTACGGGCTGCGTGGAGTACGGCTGCGTAGGGTACGGGCTGCGTGGAGTACGGCTGCGTAGGGTACGGGCTGCGTGGAGTACGGCTGCGTAGGGTACGGGCTGCGTGGAGTACGGCTGCGTAGGGTACGGGCTGCGTGGAGTACGGGCTGCGTGGGGTACGGGCTGCGTGGAGTACGGCTGCGTAGGGTACGGGCTGCGTGGGGTACGGGCTGCGTGGAGTACGGCTGCGTAGGGTACGGGCTGCGTGGAGTACGGCTGCGTAGGGTACGGTACGGCTGCGTAGGGTACGGCTGCGTAGGGTACGGCTGCGTAGGGTACGGCTGCGTAGGGTACGGCTGCGTAGGGTACGGGCTGCGTAGGGTACGGCTGCGTAGGGTACGGGCTGCATGGGGTACGGCTGCGTAGGGTACGGGCTGCTTGGCGTACGGCTGCGTAGGGTACGGGCTGCATGGGGTACGGCTGCGTAGGGTACGGGCTGCGTGGAGTACGGCTGCGTAGGGTACGGGCTGCGTGGAGTACGGGCTGCGTGGGGTACGGGCTGCGTGGAGTACGGCTGCGTAGGGTACGGGCTGCGTAGGGTACGGCTGCGTAGGGTACGGCTGCGTAGGGTACGGCTGCGTAGGGTACGGCTGCGTAGGGTACGGCTGCGTAGGGTACGGCTGCGTAGGGTACTGGCTGCGTAGGGTACGGCTGCGTAGGGTACGGGCTGCGTGGAGTACGGCTGCGTAGGGTACGGGCTGCGTGGAGTACGGCTGCGTAGGGTACGGGCTGCGTGGAGTACGGCTGCGTAGGGTACGGGCTGCGTGGAGTACGGCTGCGTAGGGTACGGGCTGCGTGGAGTACGGCTGCGTAGGGTACGGGCTGCGTGGAGTACGGCTGCGTAGGGTACGGGCTGCGTGGAGTACGGCTGCGTAGGGTACGGGCTGCGTAGGGTACGGCTGCGTAGGGTACGGCTGCGTAGGGTACGGGCTGCGTAGGGTACGGCTGCGTAGGGTACGGCTGCGTAGGGTACGGCTGCGTAGGGTACGGCTGCGTAGGGTACGGCTGCGTAGGGTACGGGCTGCGTAGGGTACGGCTGCGTAGGGTACGGGCTGCGTGGAGTACGGCTGCGTAGGGTACGGGCTGCGTGGAGTACGGCTGCGTAGGGTACGGGCTGCGTGGAGTACGGCTGCGTAGGGTACGGGCTGCGTGGAGTACGGCTGCGTAGGGTACGGGCTGCGTGGAGTACGGCTGCGTAGGGTACGGGCTGCGTGGAGTACGGCTGCGTAGGGTACGGCTGCGTAGGGTACGGGCTGCATGGGGTACGGGCTGCGTAGGGTACGGGCTGCATGGGGTACGGCTGCGTAGGGTACGGGCTGCGTGGAGTACGGCTGCGTAGGGTACGGGCTGCGTGGGGTACGGCTGCGTAGGGTACGGGCTGCGTGGAGTACGGCTGCGTAGGGTACGGGCTGCGTGGAGTACGGCTGCGTAGGGTACGGGCTGCGTGGAGTACGGCTGCGTAGGGTACGGGCTGCGTGGAGTACGGCTGCGTAGGGTACGGGCTGCGTGGAGTACGGCTGCGTAGGGTACGGGCTGCGTGGAGTACGGCTGCGTAGGGTACGGGCTGCATGGGGTACGGCTGCGTAGGGTACGGGCTGCGTGGGGTACGGCTGCGTAGGGTACGGGCTGCGTAGGGTACGGCTGCGTAGGGTACGGGCTGCGTGGGGTACGGCTGCGTAGGGTACGGGCTGCGTAGGGTACGGCTGCGTAGGGTACGGGCTGCGTGGAGTACGGGCTGCGTAGGGTACGGGCTGCGTGGAGTACGGCTGCGTAGGGTACGGGCTGCGTGGAGTACGGCTGCGTAGGGTACGGGCTGCATGGGGTACGGCTGCGTAGGGTACGGGCTGCGTGGAGTACGGCTGCGTAGGGTACGGGCTGCGTGGAGTACGGCTGCGTAGGGTACGGGCTGCATGGGGTACGGCTGCGTAGGGTACGGGCTGCGTGGAGTACGGCTGCGTAGGGTACGGGCTGCATGGGGTACGGCTGCGTAGGGTACGGGCTGCGTGGAGTACGGCTGCGTAGGGTACGGGCTGCATGGCGTACGGCTGCGTAGGGTACGGGCTGCGTGGGGTACGGGCTGCGTGGGGTACGGGCTGCTTCGGGTACCATGTCACCAGAATATGAATAAACATAGAGTCTACTCCGTCTATGAAACAAATAAATCAACCACTTTCTACCAAGAGTTCCATCGCTATAACAACCATGGGCTCAAAACATTTTGTAATATGAATCATATTTATACTATAATAACCACACAAATAGCTATTATATAATCCTCCCTGCTTGGTCTTTCGGTTATTGCTAATAGAGAGTGAACTGGAGAACACCAAATATCTGGCGTCCACATTTCTTTTCAACATGACACAGAGAAATGAGAAGTTTTGTCAACAGCTGTAGGAATGGTCTGTAATGGAAACACATTCATGTTAACCCATTCCTTCAGTTATGGTTACTGCAGACCGCTAATAGCAAAACATCCGAGGTAGACCTACTTCATCGCTGGTTGCCGAGATTCAAAAAGATTGGTCTTGAGCAATTAGGCTCCATATAGGCCTTGAAGGTCAAGTGTAGGAGGCATCCCTTGGAACACTTTAAACACATTATCACGTTTGCATAATTCCGTCCAACATAAATCCTGTGCAATGCTGACCAGTAAGGATTACACCGCAATAGTCTACATACAAGATATCGTCTGATGTGGACATATCCAAGGTAAAAAACTAACGACGGGATTTTACCTGCGGTACCTACGTCAGTCTTCCGTTTACACAACCCTCCGCTACAGATACATAGGTCGATCATCACCCCCCCCCCCCCCAAATCATCATCATCATCATCATCAGCAGCAGCAATGTTTGCTGTTTAGTTGTAACTGTTGATGTGTGCACCATTGTTTAAGATACGCGCATTATTTATAGGCTGCATAAAATGTTCTGGTTAAAAAGACGTTACTTCCAATACAGAGACAAAACCCTCGATCAATGTAGATGTCTATTTGTCATGGGCTTGACAGATCATGTTTATCGTTACGCCAAGACGTGATACATGTTCAGCCTTCATACACCGGGCGGCACGTGCTAAAACGTTTCTACAGTGATGCAAAGCTATCAGCGAATGCCAAAGAATGACGAATTATAGATAGATCTGAGCTAAAAACGACATAGTAAAAAAGACTTCCGAATGAGTTATGCTCAGAATGTGCAGTGATTGGTATTCTACTAAGTAGACAGTCGCGGTTAGCGCCGCTGATGCTGGAAGAGAAGAGCAAAGGAAGAAAAATAAAAAAAAAGAGAGGAACATTTCTCCACTGTCGCAATCTTCTTTCCTTTGATAAAATACAAAAACACCCACCTAAATGTAGAGGATCCAGCGCGGGGGAGAGTTGATCAAGCTGCGTATCTAATGGTTGAACACCGTTACTCCTACATTCCATCCGTTCTATTTGCTCCCTTGTTGTTCCACTGATCGCGACACACACTATTACTTGTTCCTGCTTTCTTTTCAATTGTATCGCCGCAAACGCGTCACCCCTTACTTTACTAGAGTCTGGTGTAATCATTAGTCCAAACAGTTGCGTTTTGCAACGAAACCGAAAGTTTCTATTGGATAAATTCAGGTAGGTCCCGCCCCGTTTCCTTCCATTTGCTTCCGTTTTAGAAACGTTTTGCAACAGAATGGATGTAATGAATATGCTCTTAGTGGCCTGAAATTGCAAGCCGGTTTGCGATTGGACCACCTGCAGAAGACGATTCATAATGTGTCATGGTAGAGGATTGGTTAAAGGCTTTGAAGGGTGGGGTTAGAATGTACCCACGCTTTTAAAGAGACAGTGGACTCCGTTTGAAATATTGGTGCGACAGCTCACTGCAAAAATATCGGAGTATTATAAAACTAACAGTACATTTTATTTAGATACATACAAATGTAATAATTGATTTACTCTTCCAATGATTTAAGTCCACAACCACAACGTTGTCAGTCTAATTATAGGCTACAGATGTTCCTTGAAAAATAATGTTCATTTGCATATTCACACAAGATAATTTAAGATCATTTTGAGTTTTAATAAATTATGACATTTTAATCAAGTGAATGAAATAAGTAATAAATCACACTATATTACAGGCTAAATCTCACCCGAGTTGTTAGATGTTTTGCCAGGTTTAAGTCTCCAGTTGTACATGCCCTTGAGGTTTTGTTGCTCTCTATCTGATAAACAAGGCTATAAAAACAGTAGACAGACAGAACACTAACGTCCCATAAAGATACTGTTACACTGCTGTATGTATGAGGCTGCTGACTTTGTGTGGGTCTGGAACATGGTAGATGGAGAGCAGTGGAGGCTGCTGACTTTGTGTGGGTCTGGAACATGGTAGATGGAGAGCAGTGGAGGCTGCTGACTTTGTGTGGGTCTGGAACATGGTAGATGGAGAGCAGTGGAGGCTGCTGACTTTGTGTGGGTCTGGAACATGGTAGATGGAGAGCAGTGGAGGCTGCTGACTTTGTGTGGGTCTGGAACATGGTAGATGGAGAGCAGTGGAGGCTGCTGACTTTGTGTGGGTCTGGAACATGGTAGATGGAGAGCAGTGGAGGCTGCTGACTTTGTGTGGGTCTGGAACATGGTAGATGGAGAGCAGTGGAGGCTGCTGACTTTGTGTGGGTCTGGAACATGGTAGATGGAGAGCAGTGGAGGCTGCTGACTTTGTGTGGGTCTGGAACATGGTAGATGGAGAGCAGTGGAGGCTGCTGACTTTGTGTGGGTCTGGAACATGGTAGAAGGAGAGCAGTGGAGGCTGCTGACTTTGTGTGGGTCTGGAACATGGTAGATGGAGAGCAGTGGAGGCTGCTGACTTTGTGTGGGTCTGGAACATGGTAGATGGAGAGCAGTGGAGGCTGCTGACTTTGTGTGGGTCTGGAACATGGTAGATGGAGAGCAGTGGAGGCTGCTGACTTTGTGTGGGTCTGGAACATGGTAGATGTAGAGCAGTGGAGGCTGCTGACTTTGTGTGGGTCTGGAACATGGTAGAAGGAGAGCAGTGGAGGCTGCTGACTTTGTGTGGGTCTGGAACATGGTAGATGGAGAGCAGTGGAGGCTGCTGACTTTGTGTGGGTCTGGAACATGGTAGATGTAGAGCAGTGGAGGCTGCTGACTTTGTGTGGGTCTGGAACATGGTAGATGGAGAGCAGTGGAGGCTGCTGACTTTGTGTGGGTCTGGAACATGGTAGAAGGAGAGCAGTGGAGGCTGCTGACTTTGTGTGGGTCTGGAACATGGTAGATGTAGAGCAGTGGAGGCTGCTGACTTTGTGTGGGTCTGGAACATGGTAGATGGAGAGCAGTGGAGGCTGCTGACTTTGTGTGGGTCTGGAACATGGTAGATGTAGAGCAGTGGAGGCTGCTGACTTTGTGTGGGTCTGGAACATGGTAGAAGGAGAGCAGTGGAGGCTGCTGACTTTGTGTGGGTCTGGAACATGGTAGATGGAGAGCAGTGGAGGCTGCCGACTTTGTGTGGGTCTGGAACATGGTAGAAGGAGAGCAGTGGAGGCTGCTGACTTTGTGTGGGTCTGGAACATGGTAGATGGAGAGCAGTGGAGGCTGCTGACTTTGTGTGGGTATGGAACATGGTAGATGGAGAGCAGTGGAGGCTGCTGACTTTGTGTGGGTCTGGAACATGGTAGATGGAGAGCAGTGGAGGCTGCTGACTTTGTGTGGGTCTGGAACATGGTAGAAGGAGAGCAGTGGAGGCTGCTGACTTGGGTCTGGAACATGGTAGATGGAGAGCAGTGGAGGCTGCTGACTTTGTGTGGGTCTGGAACATGGTAGAAGGAGAGCAGTGGAGGCTGCTGACTTTGTGTGGGTCTGGAACATGGTAGAAGGAGAGCAGTGGAGGCTGCTGACTTTGTGTGGGTCTGGAACATGGTAGATGGAGAGCAGTGGAGGCTGCTGACTTTGTGTGGGTCTGGAACATGGTAGAAGGAGAGCAGTGGAGGCTGCTGACTTGGGTCTGGAACATGGTAGATGGAGAGCAGTGGAGGCTGCTGACTTTGTGTGGGTCTGGAACATGGTAGAAGGAGAGCAGTGGAGGCTGCTGACTTTGTGTGGGTCTGGAACATGGTAGAAGGAGAGCAGTGGAGGCTGCTGACTTGGGTCTGGAACATGGTAGATGGAGAGCAGTGGAGGCTGCTGACTTTGTGTGGGTCTGGAACATGGTAGATGGAGAGCAGTGGAGGCTGCTGACTTTGTGTGGGTCTGGAACATGGTAGAAGGAGAGCAGTGGAGGCTGCTGACTTTGTGTGGGTCTGGAACATGGTAGAAGGAGAGCAGTGGAGGCTGCTGACTTTGTGTGGGTCTGGAACATGGTAGAAGGAGAGCAGTGGAGGCTGCTGACTTGGGTCTGGAACATGGTAGATGGAGAGCAGTGGAGGCTGCTGACTTTGTGTGGGTCTGGAACATGGTAGATGGAGAGCAGTGGAGGCTGCTGACTTTGTGTGGGTCTGGAACATGGTAGATGGAGAGCAGTGGAGGCTGCTGACTTTGTGTGGGTCTGGAACATGGTAGATGGAGAGCAGTGGAGGCTGCTGACTTTGTGTGGGTCTGGAACATGGTAGATGGAGAGCAGTGGAGGCTGCTGACTTGGGTCTGGAACATGGTAGATGGAGAGCAGTGGAGGCTGCTGACTTTGTGTGGGTCTGGAACATGGTAGAAGGAGAGCAGTGGAGGCTGCTGACTTTGTGTGGGTCTGGAACATGGTAGAAGGAGAGCAGTGGAGGCTGCTGACTTTGTGTGGGTCTGGAACATGGTAGATGGAGAGCAGTGGAGGCTGCTGACTTTGTGTGGGTCTGGAACATGGTAGAAGGAGAGCAGTGGAGGCTGCTGACTTGGGTCTGGAACATGGTAGATGGAGAGCAGTGGAGGCTGCTGACTTTGTGTGGGTCTGGAACATGGTAGAAGGAGAGCAGTGGAGGCTGCTGACTTTGTGTGGGTCTGGAACATGGTAGAAGGAGAGCAGTGGAGGCTGCTGACTTGGGTCTGGAACATGGTAGATGGAGAGCAGTGGAGGCTGCTGACTTTGTGTGGGTCTGGAACATGGTAGATGGAGAGCAGTGGAGGCTGCTGACTTTGTGTGGGTCTGGAACATGGTAGAAGGAGAGCAGTGGAGGCTGCTGACTTTGTGTGGGTCTGGAACATGGTAGAAGGAGAGCAGTGGAGGCTGCTGACTTTGTGTGGGTCTGGAACATGGTAGAAGGAGAGCAGTGGAGGCTGCTGACTTGGGTCTGGAACATGGTAGATGGAGAGCAGTGGAGGCTGCTGACTTTGTGTGGGTCTGGAACATGGTAGATGGAGAGCAGTGGAGGCTGCTGACTTTGTGTGGGTCTGGAACATGGTAGATGGAGAGCAGTGGAGGCTGCTGACTTTGTGTGGGTCTGGAACATGGTAGATGGAGAGCAGTGGAGGCTGCTGACTTTGTGTGGGTCTGGAACATGGTAGATGGAGAGCAGTGGAGGCTGCTGACTTTGTGTGGGTCTGGAACATGGTAGATGGAGAGCAGTGGAGGCTGCTGACTTTGTGTGGGTCTGGAACATGGTAGATGGAGAGCAGTGGAGGCTGCTGACTTTGTGTGGGTCTGGAACATGGTAGATGGAGAGCAGTGGAGGCTGCTGACTTTGTGTGGGTCTGGAACATGGTAGATGGAGAGCAGTGGAGGCTGCTGACTTTGTGTGGGTCTGGAACATGGTAGATGTAGAGCAGTGGAGGCTGCTGACTTTGTGTGGGTCTGGAACATGGTAGATGGAGAGCAGTGGAGGCTGCTGACTTTGTGTGGGTCTGGAACATGGTAGATGGAGAGCAGTGGAGGCTGCTGACTTTGTGTGGGTCTGGAACATGGTAGAAGGAGAGCAGTGGAGGCTGCTGACTTTGTGTGGGTCTGGAACATGGTAGATGGAGAGCAGTGGAGGCTGCTGACTTTGTGTGGGTCTGGAACATGGTAGATGGAGAGCAGTGGAGGCTGCTGACTTTGTGTGGGTCTGGAACATGGTAGATGGAGAGCAGTGGAGGCTGCTGACTTTGTGTGGGTCTGGAACATGGTAGATGGAGAGCAGTGGAGGCTGCTGAAGGGAGGACGGCTCATAATAATGGCCGGAGCGGAGCTGGGTGTTTTATGGATGGGTCTCTCGGTCTCGGTCTCAGTCTCAGTCTCGGGCTCGGTCTCGGTCTCTCTCTCTCTCTCTCTCTCTCTCTCTCTCTCTCGGTCTCTCTCTCTCTCTCCCTCTCTCTCTCTCTCTCTCTCTCTCTCTCATACTCTCGCTGTCTCTCTCTCTCTTTCATACTCTCTCTCTCGCTGTCTCTCTCTTTCTCTCTCTCTCTCTCTCTCTCTCTCTCTCTCTCTCTCTCTCTCTCATTCTCTCTCTTTCATACTCTCCCTCTCTCTCGCTGCCTCTCTCTCTCGCTCTCTCTCTTTCATTCTGTCTCTCTCTCTCTGTTTCATTCTCTCTCTCTTTCATTCTCTCTCTCTCTTTCATTCATTCATTCTCTCTCTCTCTCTCTCTCTCTCTCTCTCTCTCTCTCTCTCTCTGTCTCTCTCTTTCATTCTCTGTCTCTCTCTGTCTCTCTCTCTCTCTGTCTCTCTGTCTATCTTTAATTATCTCTCTCTTTCATTCTCTCTCTGTCTCTCTCTTTCATTCTCTGTCTCTCTCTGTCTCTCTCTCTCGCTCTGTCTCTCTCTTTCATTCTCTCTCTCTTTCATTCTCTCTTTCATACTCTCTCTCTCTCTCTCTCTCTCTCTCTCTCTCTCTCTCTCTCAATTAAATGTAATTCAATTCAATTCAAAGGGCGTTATTGGCCTGTGGAAACATGTTTACGTTGCCAAAGCAAGTGAAACCGATAATAAACAAAGGTTAAGTAAATAATCAGAAATTAACTGTAAACATTACGCTCAAGTTTCAAAGGAATAGAGACATTTCAAAGGTCATATTATGGCTACATACAGTGTTCTAATGGTGTGCAAATAGTTAAAGTACAAAGGGGAAAACAAATAAAAATAAATATAGGTTGTATTTACAATGGTGTTTGTTCTTCACTGGTTGCCCTTTTCTTGTGACAACAGGTCACAAGTCTTGCTGCTGTGATGTCACACTGTGGAATTTCACCCAGTAGATATGGGAGTTTATCAAAATTGGATTTGTTTTCGAATTCTTTGTGGGTCTGTGTAATCTGAGGGAAATATGTGTCACACATATGGTCATACATTTGGCAGGAGGTTAGGAAGTGCAGCTCAGTTTCCACCTCATTTTGTGGGCAGTGTGCACATAGCCTGTCTTCTTTTGAGAGCCAGGTCTGCCTATGGCGGCCTCTCTTAACAGCAAGGCTATGCTCAAGGAGTCTGTACATACTCAAAGCTTCCCTTAAGTTTGGGTCAGTCACAGTGGTCAGGTATTCTGCCACTGTGTACTCGCTGTTTAGGGCCAAATAGCATTCTAGTCTGCTCTGTTGTTTTGTTAATTCTTTCCAATGTGTCAAGTAATTCTCTTTTTGTTTTCTCATGATTTAGTTGGGTCTAATTGTGTTGCTGTCCTGGGGCTCTGTGGGGTGTGTTTGTGTTTGTGAACAGAGCCCCAGGACCAGCTTGCTTAGGGGACTCTTCTCCAGGTTCATTTCTCTGTAGGTGATGGCTTTGTTATGGAAGGTTTGGGAATCGCTGGTTGTCAAATTTATCGGATTTTGATAATTGCAGGGTATTGTCCTTTTTCTGCTCTGCGTGCATTATTTGGTGTTTTACGTTGTACACAGAGGATGTTTTTGCAAAATTCTGCATGCAGAGCCTCATTTTGGTGTTTGTCCCATTTTGTGAATTCTTGGTTGGTGAGCGGATCCCAGACCTCACAACTATAGACGGCAATGGGTTCTATAACTGATTCAAGTATTTTTTAGCCAGATCCTAATTGGTATGTCGAATTTTATGTTCCTTTTGATGGCTTAGAATTTCTTCTTGTCTCTCAGATCGTTACCTGTGGTGTTGATGTTTAGGCCAATTATTGTTATTTGGAACATTATTTTTGTCTTACTGAGATTTATTGTCAGGGCCCAGGTGCTGCTGTAGGCTCTCCTTGGTTGGGGACAGAAGTACCAGATCATCGGTAAACAGAAGGCCTTTGACTTCAGATTCTAGTAGTGTGAGGCCAATCCATCATCAGCATACCTGTGGCAGAATGCCAGTATGCCACCATCCGTTTTGAGGTGCGGAACTAGACAAAAATGATTTTTTTTAAAGCAGTCTGTGTCTGATTCTTGTCAATTCGCAGAAGAAACCATTATATTTTGTCAAGTTGTGGTAAAAAAAATCTAATTCAAACCCAATTTATCTGAACTGATCTGAGTACAGTCATTCTGTGTTCAAATTCAAACCCAATTTACCCCACTAACTGACCTGAGTACAGACATTCTGTGTTCAAAATCAAACCCAATTTACCCCACTAACTGACCTGAGTACAGTCATTCTGTGTTCAAAATCAAACCCAATTTACCCCACTAACTGACCTGAGTACAGTTATTCTGTGTTCAAAACCAAACCCAATTTACCCCACTAACTGACCTGAGTACAGTTATTCTGTGTTCAAAATCAAACCCAATTTACCCCACTAACTGATCTGAGTACAGTCATTCTGTGTTCAAAATCAAACCCAATTTACCCCACTAACTGACCTGAGTACAGTTATTCTGTGTTCAAAACCAAACCCAATTTACCCCACTAACTGACCTGAGTACAGACATTCTGTGTTCAAAATCAAACCCAATTTACCCCACTAACTGACCTGAGTACAGTCATTCTGTGTTCAAATTCAAACCCAATTTACCCCACTAACTGACCTGAGTACAGTCATTCCGTGTTCAAAAGCAAACCCTCGTCCTTGGAAGCTAAAGTACTGGACAGGTCTTTCGGGGCTTGTCAGTTCGATGCCAACCCGTCCAGTCCAAGATTCTTTTATTTTATTTTAGAGCACCAGTAAGTCTGACTCTAACAACAAAGCGAAGCATGGGCAGCATGGGCAGTCATGCCAGCAGCAGTCATTGTTCTGGCAGGTTGTTTTCTGCTTTGTTTTGGGAACTGCTATCAGCATAGCTCTGCCACCTCCAATAAAGATCCTGGTGTCTCGGGAAATACAGGGTGGTTTTGAAGCTGCTAGGAGCAGGATCAAACAGTAATCAGTACCTAGTCACATTTATGTCCATTTATACACATAACATTATAACATTCAATATACACTATAACATCACACATCACATACTTCTCTTTCTCTGTGCATAGTGGAGATCTAACTTTATTTGAGAGACAGAGAGACAGAGAGACAGAGAGAGACAGAGAGAGAGAGAGAGAGCGAGAGACAGAGAGAGAGAGAGAGAGAGAGAGAGAGAGAGAGAGAGAGAGAGAGAGAGAGAGAGAGAGAGAGAGAATGAAAGAGGGAGAAAGCAAGAGAGCATTTTTAGTGTTCTTCAACGGGATATTGTACAAGTGGAATTGTGTTATTACACAAGTGGTTTAAAGAAAGGGACTGTCCCTTCTTATTTCACTAGAGAAGCCTGAGCAGGGGTTCTTAAACTTTTTCAGCCCGAGACCCAGATGAGAAACTGACTGTCCTCCAGTGACCCAAATCGTCTTCCAACAACCCAAAGTAAGAAGAAATAGTACGTGATTATGCAGTGCATTCGGAAAGTAATCAGACCCCTTGACTTTTTCCACATTTTGTTACTTTACAGCTTTGTTCTAAACTATCCCATTTACATAAGTATTCAGACCTTTTACTCAGTACTTTGTTGAAGCACCTATAAGGGCACAAGGTGAGACCCAGATGCAGACACGGGAGGCAGATGGTTTGAGTCTTGATATTTATTAAACAATCCCAAAAGGGGTAGGGAAGAGAATGGTCGTGGACAGGCAAAAGGTCAAAACCAGTTCAGATTCCAGGAGGTACAGAGTGGCAGACAGGCTCGAGGTCAGGGCAGGCAGAATGGTCAGGCAGGCTCGAGGTCAGGGCAGGCAGAATGGTCAGGCAGGCGGGTACAGAGTCCAGAAAACAGGCAAGGGTCAAAACCGGGAGGACTAGCAAAAGAGAATAGAAGCAGGAGTACGGGGGAAAACACTGGTTGACTTGAAAAACATACAAGAAGACCTGGCACAGAGAGACAGGAAACACAGGGATATATACTATACACCGGGGATATAAGGGACACCTGGAGGGGGTGGAGACAATCACAAGACAGGTGAACCAGATCAGGGTGTGACAGCACCTTTGGCAGCGATTACAGCCTCGAGTCTTCTTGGGTATGATGCTACAAGCTTGGCACACCTGTATTTGGGGAGTTTCTCCCATTCTTCTCTGCAGATCCACTCCAGCTCTGTCAGGTTGGATGGGGAGCGTTGTTGCACAGCTATTTTCAGATCTCTCCAGAGATGTTCGATCGGCTTCAAGTCTGGGCTATGGCTGGGCAACTTAAGGACATTCAGAGGCTTGCCCCGAAGCCACTCCTGTGTTGTCTTGGCTGTGTGCTTAGGGTCGTTGTCCTGTTGGAAGGTGAACCTTCGCCCCAGTTTGAGGTAGTGAGCGCTCTGGAGTGCTGTACTTGTCTCTGTTAATCTTTCCCTCGATCCTGACTAGTCTCCCAGTCTCTGCCGCTGAAAAACATCCCCACAGCATGATGCTGCCACCACCATGCTTCACCGTAGAGATGGTGCCAGGTTTCCTCCAGATGTGACGCTTGGCATTCAGGCCAAAGAGTTCGATCTTGGTTTCATCAGACCAGAGAATCTTGTTTCTCATGGTCAGAGATTCTTTAGGTGCCCTTTGGCAAACCAAGCAGGCTTTCATGTGCCTTTTACTGAGGAGTGGCTTCCGTCTGGCCACTCTACCATAAAGGCCTGATTGGTGGAGTGCTGCAGAGATGGTTGTCCTTCTGGAAGGTTCTCCCATCTCCACAGAGGAACTCTGCAGCTCTGTCAGAGTGACCATCGGGTTCTTGGTCATCTTCCTGACCAAGGCCCTTCGCTCCGGATTTCTCAGTCTGGCCAGACGGCCAGCTCTAGGAAGAGTCTTGGTGGTTCCAAACTACTTCCATTTAAGAATGATGGAGGCCACTGTGTTCTTGGGGACCTTCAATGCAGCAGAAATGTTTTGGTACCCTTCCTCAGATCTGTGCCTCGACACAATCCTGTCTCTGAGCTCTACGGACAATTCCTTCAACCTCATGGCTTGGATTTTTGCTCTGACATGCACTGTCAACTGTGGGACCTTACATAGACAGGTGTGTGTAATTCCAAATCATGTCTAATCAATTGAATTTACCACAGGTGGACTCCAATTAAGTTGTAGAAACATCTCAAAGATGATCAATGGAAACAGAATGCACCCGAGGTCAATTTCGAGTCTCATAGCAAAGGGTCTGAATACTTATGTAAAGAAGGTATTTTTTTTATTTTTTTTTAATACATTTGCAAAAATCTCTAAAAACCTGTTTTCACTTAGTAATTATGGGGTATTGCGTGTAGATTGCTGGGGAATTGTTTTTATTTATTCCGTTTTAGAATAAGGCTGTAACGTAACAAAACTTTTGTAAAAGTCAAGGGGTCTGAATACTTTCCCGAAGGAACTGTAGGTTTATTCTCATAACTCGCGATCAACCTCTCACATGCCCAGGACTCACTTTGGGTCCCGACCCATAGTTTAAGAAACCCTGTACTTAGAGTAATAACAAAAACAACTTCATTACGATTAGACGTTTATTCATTTAGCAGGTGCAGCAGGTTTGAGGAGGGCTTAGTCAATGTCTTCTTGTAACAGAAACAGAAAAAAGTAGAGAAAAAGATAGAACAGCCCTTCAAAAAAGGAAGGATAAAATGTAGCCGTAACTAGAGTTCAAATGAGGCATTTCTGTCCCAGTCGGTATTAAATAGACCGTTGCGGGCCCTGCCCACCTGTGGGGGGGAAACGACCCATGATTACCTTGTTTAACTCATTGGCTCACAGCTAAAAAAACTTTTTTCAAGACAAAATGTTCTTGTTGTTTGCTTATTTTAGTCAATTGCAAAAACTGTATTTTAAAGATGACTTTTCAACGTTGACTGCTTCTAAAAAGGAATGGTGTAGTGCTCACCTCACGTGTAACGCTCGTCGTTGGAATGAGGTGAGGACCAAAGCGCAGCGTGGTAAGTGTTCATCATTATATTTATTAAACATAGAACACTAAACAAAATAACAAAGGAGAACGAAACAGTTCTGTAAGGGGCCATCCACTAGACAGAAAATAATCACCCACAAAACACAATGAAAAACAGGATACCTAAATATGGCTCCCAATCAGAGACAAGGGGGGGGGGGGTAACTCAATATTAGGAACCAAAAGTTTCTATGTAGAACCCCAAAGAACCAAAAGTTTCTATGTAGAACCACAAAGAAACAAAATGTTCCATATAGAACCACAAAGGAACAAAAGGTTCCATATATAACTCCAAAGAACCAAAAGTTTCTATATAGAACCCCAAAGAAACACACCTTTATATTTAGAACACCAAAGAAACAAACGTTTCTATATAGAACCCCAAAGAACCAAAAGTTTCTATAAAGAACCCCAAAGAAACAAAAGGTTCTATATAGAACCCCAAAGAAACAAAAGTTTATATTTAGAACCCCAAAAAAAGGGAGGTGGAGGGAGGGAGATGGAGGGAGGGAGACGGCGGGAGGTGGAGGGAGGGAGAGGGATGGAGGAGGAGGGAGGGAGACAGAGGGAGGTGGAGGGAGGGAGACAGAGGTAGGTGGAGGGATGGAGACAGAGGGAGGTGGAGGGAGGGAGACGGAGGGAGGGAGAGGGATGGAGGTGGAGGGAGGGAGATGGCGGGAGGTGGAGGGAGGGAGATGGAGGGAGGGAGGGAGACGGCGGGAGGTGGAGGGAGGGAGCGGGATGGAGGTGGAGGGAGGGAGGGAGGCGGAGGGAGGGAGGGAGGCAGGGAGACGGCGGGAGGTGAGGAGAGGGAAACGGAGGGAGGGAGGGAGATGGAGGGAGGGAGACGGCAGGAGGAGGAGGGAGAGAGACGGCGGGAGTTGGAGGGAGGGAGGTGAAAGGAAAGGGGGATACCTAGTCAGCTGCACAATTGAATACTTTCAACCAAAATAGGTCTTCCGCATTTAACCTAACCCCTCTGAACCAGAGAGGTGCGGGGGAGGTCCACGTCATCAGTGCCCGGGGAGCTGCTGTTCTTCATTCAAACTGCCTCGCTCAGAAGGGCACAACGACAGATTTTATCACCTTTGCCAACTCGAGTATTCGAACCAGCGACCTTTCAGTTACTGGCCCGACGCTCTTAATTAACCGCTAGGATGGAGACGGAGGGAGGTGGAGGGAGGTGTAAATAGCTTCTGTGACAATGCATCCCCAGGAGAGCGGTGTGAAACGGTATTCAGAGGAACTCTTATAGAGGCTGAGAACGGATGGTGGAGTCATGAGAGAATGGGAGGAAGTGACAACATGAGCCAAACCCCTCCCCCGACACAGAGAGTGTAAAGATGCCTTCTGTGCACCGTTTTCAGATGCTTGCAATGCCAAAGGTCGTGGGTTTGATTCCCGTTGGCGACACCCATAGGTAAAATGTATGCGGTCATCACTGTAAGTTGCTTTGGATAAAAGCGTCTGCTAAATGTCAAATATTGATGATTGTTATTACGGGTGCGGTAGCTATTGTGTGGTGAGAATTCAAATGTAAATTTTCTCTAAAATGGTGGACGGACACACTGGTGGTAGATGAGGTGAGTTAATTAAGGATCCGACCCTTTTCCCCCCAATTTTCGCCTAAAATGACATGCCCAAATCTAACTGTCTGTAGTTCAAGACCTGAAACAAGGATATGCATATTCCTGGTACCATTTGAAAGGAAACACTTTGCAGTTTGTGGAAATGTGACATGAATGTAGGAGAATATAACACATTAGATCTGGTAAAATATAATGTGAAGATAATAATTTTTTTTTTTTTGGTACCATCATCTTTGAAATGCAAGAGAAAGGCCATAATGTATTATTCCAGCCCAGGTGCAATTTAGATTTGGACATTAGATGGCAGCTGTATATGAGCAAAGTTTTAGACTGATCGAATGAACCATTGGATTTGTAACGGATGTGAAATGGCTAGCTAGTTAGCGGGTACGCGCTAATAGCGTTTCAATCGGTTACGTCACTTGCTCTGAGACTTGAAGTAGTGGTTCCCCTTGCTCTGCGGCTTTTGTGGAGCGATGGGTAACGATGCTTCGTGGGTGCCTGTTGTTGATGTGTGCAGAGGGTCCCTGGTTCGCGTCGGGGCGAGGGGACGTACTAAAGTTATACTGTTACACATTTCTGTTCAAATGTTGTATCAAGACTGCCCAAATGTGACTAATTTGTTTATTAATGCATTTTCAAGTTCATAACTGTGCACTCTCCTCAAAAAATAACATGGTATTCTTTCACTGTAATAGCTACTGTACATTGGACAGTGCAGTTAGATTAACAAGAATTTAAGCTTTCTGCCCATATCAGATATGTCTATGTCCTGGGAAATGTTCTTGTTACTTACAACCTCATGCTAATCACATTAGCGCATATTAGCTCAACCGTCCCGAGGGTGGGACACCGATCTGTAGAGATCCGTAAGAGGGTTTAAAGGAAAAATCCACCCCAAACCACTAATGCCTATAATTTGCAGTAATAAATAACACTAACATTTGAAAAAAATATTTTTTGTGAACAAATGTTTCATTTTTGTCATTATAATAAGGTTGGTAGCAACATGTGAAAATCCTTGTGGAAATCTGTTGCAGCTCAAGTCGACTACAAAACCAATAATGTAATGCTCTCTATGGGCTGGCTGGCTTGCTAGGTAGCTACACACAATAATACTAAAGTCAATAACAGCTAGTTAGCTGTAAAATCGCCTAAACAAACTGCACTATCAATTTAGGAGTCTGCAATCTCACCATGTTCAACCTGCAGATCGATGTGCCTCGCAGAGTGGAGTCTGACATTCACAACGGCCATGCAATGCACCCTGTAGACAGAAATGTGGTGGACCCTCTGTTAAATTACACATTTCTCAAGGTGTTGGGAATATCACTAAATTATGATCAATGGCTAATTGGAGAGACGTTTTCCCAATCTAAAAGTCGTATTCCTACTAACTTACAGTGTAGTGAGAGAGACTTTATCGCCACATTTCTGTTGTTAGACACATAACAACATCGCTAACGGATGCACACAAACAGTATAACGTTCAAAATGGGTGAACTTTTCCTTTAATTTGCTATGTGGATAACACAGGGTACATCAGACTGCTCCCTACTCCCTATAGTGTACTATTTTTGACCAAGCTTAGCTTGAGCAGAAGGGCAGAGAGGAAGGGCAGAGAGGAAGACAGAGAGGCAGGCAGGGAGAGAGAGAGAGAGAGAGGCAGAGAGGGGGACACTGCCTGGGTAACAGAGGGCGGCTGGGGCTTGCAGGGTGGCTTGTGTCTCAAAATGCTAAAATGTATTCCTTCCTTCTATCCTTCCTCATCTCCTTTCCTTTATTATCACTGCTAGATGAAAGAACTGGATGGCATGAAGTGGACATCATGTTGCTCTTACCTGCTAAGTGTAGGTAGATCTGTGATCCTGAAGGAAAGGACGGACACCAAGAAATGAAGCAAATTATAACAATTGAGATACAATCCTGAGTTGGGATCCTGATTGGCGCAGCGGTCTAAGGCACTGCATCGCAGTCCTTGAGGTGCCACGACAGACCCGGGTTCGATCCCGGGCTGTATCACAACCGGCGTGATCAGGAGTCCCATAGGGCGGTGCACAATTGGCCCAGCATCATCCGGGTTAAGGGAGGGTTTGGCCGGTGTAGGCCGTCATTGTAAATAAGAATTCGTTCTTAACTGACTTGCCTAGCTAAATTTAAAAAAGAACAATCGATGACTCACAAAGCCCTGAACAGGACCTCTAAATATGGGCACAGAGCCAACTATCACCAACCAACCAGGAATGAGAGGGAGAGCTTAGTCTTCCCCTTTTATGGGATTAACAACACAACACATCTTGTTAGTCATCCTAATTAAAGAACACACATTTCAAATGAGAGAAAAGTCACATCTTGTCAATGAGGGAAAATGCTTTGATACCATTAACACCTATTATTCATCACGACCCCTACAAGAATGGCACCCTATACTTTTGACCAACCTTAAGGGCCATAGTCAAAAGTAGTGCACTATAAAGGGAATAGGGAGCCATTTGGGATGTAGTCTACAACTCATATCTCAGCGCCTTCTCATTAGTTGTGCAGGTAACTTCCCCTTGAACAGTGCCCTGTGATTTATTTCAAATATAGACATTCCTACACCCCCTTCTCTCTCATTAATACAGACCCTCAGTGGATGGAGCTGGCAGAGCAGACAGAATGGATGGAGCTGGCAGAGCAGAGCAGAATGAATGGAGCTGGCAGAGCAGAGCAGACAGAATGGATGGAGCTGGCAGAGCAGAGCAGACAGAATGAATGGAGCTGGCAGAGCAGAGCAGACAGAATGAATGGAGCTGGCAGAGCAGAGCAGACAGAATGAATGGAGCTGGCAGAGCAGAGCAGATAGAATGGATGGAGCTGGTAGAGCAGACAGAATGAATGGAGCTGGCAGAGCAGAGCAGACAGAATGAATGGAGCTGGCAGAGCAGAGCAGACAGAATGAATGGAGCTGGCAGAGCAGAGCAGACAGAATGAATGGAGCTGGCAGAGCAGAGCAGACAGAATGGATGGAGCTGGCAGAGCAGAGCAGACAAATGGATGGAGCTGGCAGAGCAGACAGAATGGAAGGAGCTGGCAGAGCAGACAGAATGGAAGGAGCTGGCAGAGCAGACAGAATGGATGGAGCTGGCAGAGCAGAGCAGACAGAATGGATGGAGCTGGCAGAGCAGACAGAATGGTTGGAGCTGGCAGAGCAGACAGAATGGTTGGAGCTGGCAGAGCAGACAGAATGGATGGAGCTGGCAGAGCAGAGCAGACAGAATGGATGGAGCTGGCAGAGCAGAGCAGACAGAATGGATGGAGCTGGCAGAGCAGACAGAATGGAAGGAGCTGGCAGAGCAGACAGAATGGAGGGAGCTGGCAGAGCAGAGCAGACAGAATGGATGGAGCTGGCAGAGCAGAGCAGACAGAATGGATGGAGCTGGCAGAGCAGACAGAATGGAAGGAGCTGGCAGAGCAGACAGAATGGAAGGAGCTGGCAGAGCAGAGCAGACAGAATGAATGGAGCTGGCAGAGCAGAGCAGACAGAATGGATGGAGCTGGCAGAGCAGACAGAATGGATGGAGCTGGCAGAGCAGACAGAATGGATGGAGCTGGCAGAGCAGAGCAGACAGAATGGATGGAGCTGGCAGAGCAGAGCAGACAGAATGGAAGGAGCTGGCAGAGCAGACAGAATGGAAGGAGCTGGCAGAGCAGAGCAGACAGAATGGATGGAGCTGGCAGAGCAGACAGAATGGATGGAGCTGGCAGAGCAGAGCAGACAGAATGGATGGAGCTGGCAGAGCAGACAGAATGGATGGAGCTGGCAGAGCAGAGCAGACAGAATGGATGGAGCTGGCAGAGCAGAGCAGACAGAATGGAAGGAGCTGGCAGAGCAGACAGAATGGAAGGAGCTGGCAGAGCAGACAGAATGAATGGAGCTGGCAGAGCAGAGCAGACAGAATGGATGGAGCTGGCAGAGCAGACATAATGAATGGAGCTGGCAGAGCAGACATAATGAATGGAGCTGGCAGAGCAGAGCAGACAGAATGAATGGAGCTGGCAGAGCAGACATAATGAATGGAGCTGGCAGAGCAGAGCAGACAGAATGGATAGAGCTGGCAGAGTAGAGCAGACAGAATGGATAGAGCTGGTAGAGCAGACATAATGAATGGAGCTGGCAGAGCAGAGCAGACAGAATGAATGGAGCTGGCAGAGCAGACAGAATGGATGGAGCTGGCAGAGCAGAGCAGACAGAATGGTTGGAGCTGGCAGAGCAGACATAATGGTTGGAGCTGGCAGAGCAGACAGAATGGTTGGAGCTGGCAGAGCAGACAGAATGGTTGGAGCTGGCAGAGCAGAGCAGACAGAATGGATGGAGCTGGCAGAGCAGACAGAAGGGTTGGAGCTGGCAGAGCAGACAGAATGGTTGGAGCTGGCAGAGCAGAGCAGACAGAATGGATGGAGCTGGCAGAGCAGACAGAATGGTTGGAGCTGGCAGAGCAGACAGAATGGTTGGAGCTGGCAGAGCAGACAGAATGGTTGGAGCTGGTAGAGCAGAGCAGACAGTATGGTTGGAGCTGGTAGAGCAGACAGAATGAATGGAGCTGGCAGAGCAGAGCAGACAGAATGAATGGAGCTGGCAGAGCAGAGCAGACAGAATGGAGGGAGCTGGCAGAGCAGAGCAGACAGAATGGATGGAGCTGGCAGAGCAGAGCAGACAGAATGGATGGAGCTGGCAGAGCAGACAGAATGGAAGGAGCTGGCAGAGCAGACAGAATGGAAGGAGCTGGCAGAGCAGACAGAATGGATGGAGCTGGCAGAGCAGAGCAGACAGAATGGATGGAGCTGGCAGAGCAGACAGAATGGTTGGAGCTGGCAGAGCAGACAGAATGGTTGGAGCTGGCAGAGCAGACAGAATGGATGGAGCTGGCAGAGCAGAGCAGACAGAATGGATGGAGCTGGCAGAGCAGAGCAGACAGAATGGATGGAGCTGGCAGAGCAGACAGAATGGAAGGAGCTGGCAGAGCAGACAGAATGGAAGGAGCTGGCAGAGCAGAGCAGACAGAATGAATGGAGCTGGCAGAGCAGAGCAGACAGAATGGATGGAGCTGGCAGAGCAGACAGAATGGATGGAGCTGGCAGAGCAGAGCAGACAGAATGGATGGAGCTGGCAGAGCAGAGCAGACAGAATGGAAGGAGCTGGCAGAGCAGACAGAATGGAAGGAGCTGGCAGAGCAGACAGAATGAATGGAGCTGGCAGAGCAGAGCAGACAGAATGGATGGAGCTGGCAGAGCAGACATAATGAATGGAGCTGGCAGAGCAGACATAATGAATGGAGCTGGCAGAGCAGAGCAGACAGAATGAATGGAGCTGGCAGAACAGACATAATGAATGGAGCTGGCAGAGCAGAGCAGACAGAATGGATAGAGCTGGCAGAGTAGAGCAGACAGAATGGATAGAGCTGGTAGAGCAGACAGAATGAATGGAGCTGGCAGAGCAGAGCAGACAGAATGAATGGAGCTGGCAGAGCAGAGCAGACAGAATGGTTGGAGCTTGCAGAGCAGACATAATGGTTGGAGCTGGCAGAGCAGACAGAATGGTTGGAGCTGGCAGAGCAGACAGAATGGTTGGAGCTGGCAGAGCAGAGCAGACAGAATGGATGGAGCTGGCAGAGCAGACAGAATGGTTGGAGCTGGCAGAGCAGACAGAATGGTTGGAGCTGGCAGAGCAGAGCAGACAGAATGGATGGAGCTGGCAGAGCAGACAGAATGGTTGGAGCTGGCAGAGCAGACAGAATGGTTGGAGCTGGCAGAGCAGACAGAATGGTTGGAGCTGGTAGAGCAGAGCAGACAGAATGGTTGGAGCTGGTAGAGCAGACAGAATGAATGGATCTGGCAGAGCAGAGCAGACAGAATGAATGGAGCTGGCAGAGCAGAGCAGACAGAATGGATGGAGCTGGCAGAGTAGAGCAGACAGAATGAATGGAGCTGGCAGAGTAGAGCAGACAGAATGAATGGAGCTGGCAGAGCAGAGCAGACAGAATGGATGGAGATGGCAGAGCAGAGCAGACAGAATGAATGGAGCTGG
>NC_074688.1:37882877-37902877 GCF_029448725.1 Salvelinus fontinalis
ATCCAGCAGACAGTAACATGGCCATAAACTACATTATCCAGCAGACAGTAACATGGCCATAAACTACATTATCCAGCAGACAACAACATGGCCATAAACTACACTATCCATTAAAATGTGTCAAACCATGTCTCTCTTCCTGTAACTTTAGCAGCCCACATGCATTACCAGCGGTCTCTAACCAATGCTTGTTTTGGTTTCTGCCATGGTTTCTTTAACTAGAGGGCTCTCACAGATTTTCTTCGGGATTGTGTGCTCTGAAGCCTTCATTTTGACATTCTTGTGAATGTATATTTTCAAAAGCATTGCTGTGTGTCATTCCGGTGTCACTCAAACCAAAAAAACGATGGGAGGCTTACAATTATATTGTAGCAAAGCCTTTAATCTCGTTTGGTTAAAACATGAATTCATCCTCCCATAGTTTGAAGGATAAACAAGACGCATTCTGTCAACTCAACACGCTGTCTCTCTTGTGAACAGATGGGCTTCTGGTAACACTGTTATTCAATTCAGACATCTGACAAAATTGGTTTGCTTTAAATTAGATTTCATGCCATAAAAAAAAGCAAAAGAACATGCTTGAACTGGTTTCCATAGGGAAGAAATGTGGGAGGTTGTTGTGGGGTTTTCAAGGAGCAGGTGAGACAATAGAGGGCTTTCAGAGCTTTATACTAGCTCACAATAGACGAGCTGTTAAAATGAATAAGGGCTTGAAGCGTCTTGAAAGCCGGTCTCTTCTTACCTCGCCTCACCACACACAGTAAGCTCGTTTTTACTCTACTTTATGGTACCTCAGTCCATAATAGACACGCTATGACTAATCTCACAAAATAAAGTTTTTACAAGCTACTGAAAAACAGCCATGGTGCATAAAAATAACAATATAACCTATCAATAACAATGTAACCTATCAATAACAATGTAACCTATCAATAACAATGTAACCTATCAATAACAATGTAACCTATCAATAACAATGTAACCCATCAATAACAATGTAACCTAACAATAACAATGTAACCTATCAATAACAATGTAACCTATCAATAACAATGTAACCTAACAATAACAATGTAACCTAACAATAACAATGTAACCTAACAATAACAACCCTGAATAAGAACCCGTTTATGACATAATATATACATTGTTCTGTTGAAGTAGATGTATATCTCTGTATTGCCTTAGTATGCCTAGACTAGAGCTGCACAATTCAGGTAAATTTCCCAAAATGTCCCGTTTTTTTCCCCTAAATCCTGGTTTGGAAGACTTCCGGAATCACGAGGGAATAAGCAGGAAATCTGGAATCTTCAACCAGGACTTCTGGAAAACCAGGGATTTTTTTTTTTTAAAGTTACTGGAATGGTTCAACCTTACCCTAGATAGATGCATTGTCTGAGTGTCCCTATCTAAACACAACACGTCTCAACAGGCATGCCAGTTGGTCAGCTTCAGAGACCAGAGGCACTTGGGTCCTCATACTTCACAGGCCCCAGACCAGAACAGTCCGCAGGATGTCTGGCTAGCAAGCTAACACTGTGGTTCGTCCCAAAATGGCACCCTCTTTCCCTTATAGTGAACTAATGTTGACATGGGCCAGTAGGGTGCCATTTGGGACACAGTCTGAGTTGTCCCCCTACAGTAGCTCTCACGTTAAAGTCTGAGTTGTCCCCCTACAGTAGCTCTCATGTTAACGTCTGAGTTGTCCCCCTACAGTAGCTCTCATGTTAAAGTCTGAGTTGTCCCCCTACAGTAGCTCTCATGTTAAAGTCTGAGTTGTCCCCCTACAGTAGCTCTCATGTTAAAGTCTGAGTTGTCCCCCTACAGTAGCTCTCATGTTAAAGTCAGAGTTGTCCCCCTACAGTAGCTCTCATGTTAAAGTCTGAGTTGTCCCTCTACAGTAGCTCTCATGTTAAAGTCTGAGTTGTCCCCCTACAGTAGCTCTCATGTTAAAGTCTGAGTTGTCCCCCTATAGTAGCTCTCATGTTAAAGTCAGAGTTGTCCCCCTACAGTAGCTCTCATGTTAAAGTCTGAGTTGTCCCTCTACAGTAGCTCTCATGTTAAAGTCTGAGTTGTCCCCCTACAGTAGGTCTCATGTTAAAGTCAGAGTTGTCCCCCTACAGTAGCTCTCATGTTAAAGTCTGAGTTGTCCCTCTACAGTAGCTCTCATGTTAAAGTCTGAGTTGTCCCCCTACAGTAGCTCTCATGTTAAAGTCTGAGTTGTCCCCCTACAGTAGCTCTCATGTTAAAGTCAGAGTTGTCCCTCTACAGTAGCTCTCATGTTAAAGTCTGAGTTGTCCCCCTACAGTAGCTCTCAAGTTAAAGTCAGAGTTGTCCCTCTACAGTAGCTCTCATGTTAAAGTCAGAGTTGTCCCTCTATAGTAGCTCTCATGTTAAAGTCAGAGTTGTCCCTCTACAGTAGCTCTCATGTTAAAGTCTGAGTTGTCCCCTTACAGTAGCTCTCAAGTTAAAGTCAGAGTTGTCCCTCTATAGTAGCTCTCATGTTGCAGGGATTTCCTCCCTGAACTGAAGTGTTTCCAGTGGCAGACACAAGCCTTCCAGAAGACAGGATAGCTGCAGGGCGACCTTGCTTGGTGCTGTTACAGGAAAATCAAATCAACCTCTCATTTAGTCTGTCCTTTGGACATTAATACTTGGGCTGAATATGGTAATATCTGTCTAACTGTGTCCTCTCCTCACCTCTCCTCTCCTCACCTCTCCTTTCCTACTCTATCCACCCCCCCCCCTCTACCCTATCCACCCCCCCCCCCTCATTCTCTACCCTATCCACCCCCCTCTCTCTACCCTATCCACCCCCCCCCCCCTCTCATTCTCTACCCTATCCACCCCCCTCTCTCTACCCTATCCACCCCCCCCCCTCTCATTCTCTACCCTATCCACCCCCCCCCCTCTCTCTACCCTATCCACCCCCCCCCCTCTCTCTACCCTATCCACCCCCCTCTCTCTACCCTATCCACCCCCCCCCCCTCTCATTCTCTACCCTATCCACCCCCCCCCCCTCTCTCTACCCTATCCACCCCCCCCCCCCCTCTCATTCTCTACCCTATCCACCCCCCCCCCCTCTCTCTACCCTATCCACCCCCCTCCACCGAAGCACCATCTGTCATAGGGACTGTACCCTCTCCTCTACCCCTCTATCAAAACACAGTGGGCCACCGACAATCGGCTTAGACTAAGCACTGGGCCGGACTCCCGCCAAGCCCAATTCACCGCAATTAAACAGGAGAGACAGCCGGCTAATTCAGGGGTGTGTGTTGGGCTAACGGTCACTCACACACAAACACAGACACAGACACAGACACAGACACACACACACACACACACACACACACACACACACACACACACACACACACACACACACACACACACATTCACAAACACACAAACAAAGGCTTTTTGTCCCAGTACATGTGCAATCCAGAGGTCACAGCGGCTGAGAATCCGGATTGCAGATCAGACTGGGGCCCCTGGTGGCTGCTGTTAATCTTTACCAGAGCAGATTACTGGTGGTGCAGAATGACAATGGGAGACTGTGTCTGTGGACAACCTCATAATAAGCCTGCTTTTATCCTGTCCTGGGTGACAGTACTGTAGATATGGAGAGATCAGTTGTCCTGGGTAACAGTACTGTAGATATGGGGAGCTCAGTGGTTCTGGGTAACAGTACTGCAGATATGGAGAGATCAGTGGTTCTGGGTAACAGTACTGTAGATATGGGGAGCTCAGTGGTTCTGGGTAACGGTACTGTAGATATGGGGAGCTCAGTGGTTCTGGGTAACAGTACTGTAGATATGGGGAGCTCAGTGGTTCTGGGTAACAAAGTGGTTCTGGGTAACACAATAGATCACAATAGTTTAATAGAATAGACAGATATCTCCCAACATCTCCATCCTGGACCCACACCTCCATCCTGGCCCCACACCTCCATCCTGGCCCCACACCTCCATCCTGGCCCCACACCTCCATCTCTCCACATCTCCATCCTGGCCCCACACCTCCATCCTGGCCCACACCTCCATCCTGGCCCCACACCTCCATCCTGGCCCCACACCTCCATCCTGAACCCACACCTCCATCCTGGCCCACACCTCCATCCTGGCCCAACACCTCCATCCTGGCCCCACACCTCCATCCTGGCCCACACCTCCATCCTGGACCCACACCTCCATCCTGGACCCACACCTCCATCCTGGCCCAACACCTCCATCTCCCCACACCTCCATCCTGGCCCCACACCTCCATCTCCCCACACCTCCATCCTGGCCCCACACCTTCATCCTGAACCCACACCTACATCCTGAACCCACACCTCCATCCTGGCCCAACCCCTCCATCCTGGCCCCACACCTCCATCCTGAACCCACACCTCCATCTCTCCACATCTCCATCCTGGCCCCACACCTCCCCACAAATACATGATGGCCCAACATCTCCATCCTGGCCCAACATCTCCATCCTGGCCCCACACCTCCATCTCTCCACATCTCCATCCTGGCCCCACACCTCCATCCTGGCCCCACACCTCCATCCTGGCCCCACCTCCATCTCCCCACACCTCCATCCTGGCCCCACACCTCCATCTCCCCACACCTCCATCCTGGCCCCACACCTCCATCCTGGCCCCACACCTTCATCTCCCCACACCTCCATCCTGGCCCCACACCTCCATCCTGGCCCCACACCTCCATCCTGGCCCCACACCTCCATCCTGGCCCCACACCTCCATCTCCCCACATCTCCATCCTGGCCCCACACCTCCATCTCCCCACACCTCCATCCTGGCCCCACACCTCCATCTCCCCACACCTCCATCCTGGCCCCACACCTCCATCTCTCCACATCTCCATCCTGGCCCCACACCTCCATCCTGGCCCCACACCTCCATCCTGGCCCCACCTCCATCTCCCCACACCTCCATCCTGGCCCCACACCTCCACCTCTCCACACCTCCATCCTGGCCCCACACCTCCATCTCCCCACACCTCCATCCTGGCCCCACACCTCCATCTCTCCACATCTCCATCCTGGCCCCACACCTTCATCCTGGCCCCACACCTCCATCCTGGCCCCACCTCCATCTCCCCACACCTCCATCCTGGCCCCACACCTCCACATCCCCACACCTCCATCCTGGCCCACACCTCCATCCTGGCCCACACCTCCATCCTGGACCCACCTCCATCTCCCCACACCTCCATCTCCCCACACCTCCATCTCCCCACACCTCCATCTCCCCACACCTCCATCTCCCCACACCTCCATCCTGGCCCCACACCTTCATCCGTTGGCCTGGGTAAGATATGTTAATTGTGTAGATAATCCTCTAAAATAATCACTGGTCCAAACCTCATGTGTCTACTATAATCCATTCAACTTTTAAAGCATTGTTTACTCTTATACGATGGCCACAATTAGGGTGACTAAATCAATGGAGGCCTGAGAACGTTTTTGTTGTTGAAAATATATAAAATTGCACAGTAGGCTCACTTTCCCATTGAACTCATGATCTTTCCTCTCGGTACCGCAGGACACAAAACAATATAGAAGTAAGATAGATAGTAATTTTGAGACATGACATGTAGTATTTTCATATTTTAATATACTGTATATTTTTTTATATCTATGTGAAATTCCTGTTCATATCAATGTTGAAATTCCTGTTCTAAAGATTTCTCACAAAATCAAGCGTATCTATGTGAAATGTCAATGGAGGACTGAACATTGAATTCAGTTCGTGTCATGCTAATGTAGCTTTGTTTTTTGAAAGCCTTTTACATTGAATTCAGTTCGTGTCATGCTAATGTAGCTTTGTTTTTTTGAAAGCCTTTTACATTGAATTCAGTTCGTGTCATGCTAACGTAGCTTTGTTTTTTGAAAGCCTTTTACATTGAATTCAGTTCGTGTCATGCTAACGTAGCTTTGTTTTTTGAAAGCCTTTTACATTGAATTCAGTTCGTGTCATGCTAATGTAGCTTTGTTTTTTGAAAGCCTTTTACATTGAATTCAGTTCGTGTCATGCTAACGTAGCTTTGTTTTTTGAAAGCCTTTTACATTGAATTCAGTTCGTGTCATGCTAATGTAGCTTTGTTTTTTGAAAGCCTTTTACATTGAATTCAGTTCGTGTCATGCTAACGTAGCTTTGTTTTTTCAAAGCCTTTTACATTGAATTCAGTTCGTGTCATGCTAACGTAGCTTTGTTTTTTGAAAGCCTTTTACATTGAATTCAGTTCGTGTCATGCTAATGTAGCTTTGTTTTTTGAAAGCCTTTTACATTGAATTCAGTTCGTGTCATGCTAATGTAGCTTTGTTTTTTTGCGATCCGCGGAAACAGCTATGAAGACGGCCACCACCACATGTTTACATCCTAAAAGATGCAGCTGGACAGCTGCAGATGCTTATTATCCGAGGTATTAGGTTACGAAATCCAACTTTTTGGATATACTGTCAATTAAATGTCAGAGAACAAACTCTACTGAACGATTCAGAACATGAATAATCATATTTATCTTGATAAAATGTATTTTATGACCTAAGGAAGTTATAAAATAGAATGGGTGGACACCCTCAAATTATCACGAATCTCTGAATCCTTTTGGTGTAAAAATAAGGGTCGAAGAGGAAGTGGCCACCCACCTCCTTTAATCAGACTTTGTGTGCATCTCAAATGGCACTCTATTCCCTACGTAGTGCACTACTACCATAAGGCTCTGGTCAAAAAATAGTGCACTGCACTATAGGCTGCTGTTTAGAATACAAGCCTTAATGCATTTCGTCTCTGACTGGCCCTGAGATTCCATTGTATTTCTTCCCCACTCTGTTCTACCCCGCAGGGAACGCTGGGTCGTGGCTGGTGCCGATGTGGCGAAACCCGAGACCAATCAAGGCCTTAGACTCCCATAGACACTCAGCCGTGAAGACCTGGGCTTCGTCCCAAATGGAACCCTAGTTCCTACATAGTGCACTGCTTTTGACCAGGACCCATGGGGTATTATGCACTATATAGGGAATAGGGTGGTCGTTTGGAACGCGTCCCTGCTGATTGTGCCCTGTCAAAGGTTTCAGCCTCTGAAAGGTGTTGCTGGTTGCTTTACTTTCTGAAGGAAAAGGCGTTAGCTTTAGTGTGAGCAGGAAGTTCCCAGTCAGTCAGTAGACTACAGTACAGACCTGGTCATTAGATTAGACCCAGTCAGTCAGTAGACTACAGTACAGACCTGATCATTAGATTAGACCCAGTCAGTCAGTAGACTACAGTACAGACCTGGTCATTAGATTAGACCCAGTCAGTCAGTAGACTACAGTACAGACCTGATCATTAGATTAGACCCAGTCAGTCAGTAGACTACAGTACAGACCTGATCATTAGATTAGACCCAGTCAGTCAGTAGACTACAGTACAGACCTGATCATTAGATTAGACCAAGTCAGTCAGTAGACTACAGTACAGACCTGATCATTAGATTAGACCCAGTCAGTCAGTAGACTACAGTACAGACCTGGTCATTAGATTAGACCCAGTCAGTCAGTAGACTACAGTACAGACCTGGTCATTAGATTAGACCCAGTCAGTCAGTAGACTAGAGTACAGACCTGATCATTAGATTAGACCCAGTCAGTCAGTAGACTACAGTACAGACCTGGTCATTAGATTAGACCCAGTCAGTCAGTAGGTTACTACAGTACAGACCTGGTCATTAGATTAGACCCAGTCAGTCAGTAGACTACAGTACAGACCTGGTCATTAGATTAGACCTGGTCATTAGATTAGACCCAGTCAGTCAGTAGACTACAGTACAGACCTGATCATTAGATTAGACCCAGTCAGTCAGTAGACTACAGTACAGACCTGATCATTAGATTAGACCCAGTCAGTCAGTAGACTACAGTACAGACCTGATCATTAGATTAGACCCAGTCAGTCAGTAGACTACAGTACAGACCTGATCATTAGATTAGACCCAGTCAGTCAGTAGACTACAGTACAGACCTGGGCATTAGATTAGACCCAGTCAGTCAGTAGACTACAGTACAGACCTGGGCATTAGATTAGACCCAGTCAGTCAGTAGACTACAGTACAGACCTGATCATTAGATTAGACCCAGTCAGTCAGTAGACTACAGTACAGACCTGGTCATTAGATTAGACCCTGTCAGTCAGTAGACTACAGTACAGACCTGGTCATTAGATTAGACCCAGTCAGTCAGTAGACTACAGTACAGACCTGGTCATTAGATTAGACCTGGTCATTAGATTAGACCCAGTCAGTCAGTAGACTACAGTACAGACCTGGTCATTAGATTAGACCTGGTCATTAGATTAGACCCAGTCAGTCAGTAGACTACAGTACAGACCTGGTCATTCGATTAGACCCAGTCAGTCAGTAGACTACAGTACAGACCTGGTCATTAGATTAGACCTAGTCAGTCAGTAGACTACAGTACAGACCTGATCATTAGATTAGACCCAGTCAGTCAATAGACTACAGTACAGACCTGATCATTAGATTAGACCCAGTCAGTCAGTAGACTACAGTACAGACCTGGGCTTTAGATTAGACCCAGTCAGTCAGTAGACTACAGTACAGACCTGATCATTAGATTAGACCCAGTCAGTCAGTAGACTACAGTACAGACCTGGTCATTAGATTAGACCCTGTCAGTCAGTAGACTACAGCACAGACCTGATCATTAGATTAGACCCAGTCAGTCAGTAGACTACAGTACAGACCTGGGCATTAGATTAGACCCTGTCAGTCAGTAGACTACAGTACAGACCTGGTCATTAGATTAGACCCAGTCAGTCAGTAGGTTACTACAGTACAGACCTGGTCATTAGATTAGACCCAGTCAGTCAGTAGACTACAGTACAGACCTGGTCATTAGATTAGACCCAGTCAGTCAGTAGACTACAGTACAGACCTGGTCATTAGATTAGACCCTGTCAGTCAGTAGACTACAGTACAGACCTGGTCATTAGATTAGACCTAGTCAGTCAGTAGACTACAGTACAGACCTGGTCATTAGATTAGACCCAGTCAGTGAGTAGACTACAGTACAGACCTGGTCATTAGATTAGACCTGGTCATTAGATTAGACCCTGTCAGTCAGTAGACTACAGTACATACCTGGTCATTAGATTAGACCCTGTCAGTCAGTAGACTACAGTACAGACCTGGTCATTAGATTAGACCCAGTCAGTCAGTAGACTACAGTACAGACCTGATCATTAGATTAGACCCAGTCAGTCAGTAGACTACAGTACAGACCTGGTCATTAGATTAGACCCTGTCAGTCAGTAGACTACAGTACAGACCTGGTCATTAGATTAGACCCAGTCAGTCAGTAGGTTACTACAGTACAGACCTGGTCATTAGATTAGACCCAGTCAGTCAGTAGACTACAGTACAGACCTGGTCATTAGATTAGACCCTGTCAGTCAGTAGACTACAGTACAGACCTGGTCATTAGATTAGACCTAGTCAGTCAGTAGACTACAGTACAGACCTGGTCATTAGATTAGACCCAGTCAGTGAGTAGACTACAGTACAGACCTGGTCATTAGATTAGACCTGGTCATTAGATTAGACCCAGTCAGTCAGTAGACTACAGTACAGACCTGGTCATTAGATTAGACCCAGTCAGTCAGTAGACTACAGTTCAGACCTGGTCATTAGATTAGACCCAGTCAGTCAGTAGACTACAGTACAGACCTGGTCATTAGATTAGACCCAGTCAGTCAGTAGACTACAGTACAGACCTGGTCATTAGATTAGACCTGGTCATTAGATTAGACCCAGTCAGTAGACTACAGTACAGACCTGGTCATTAGATTAGACCCAGTCAGTCAGTAGACTACAGTACAGACCTGGTCATTAGATTAGACCTGGTCATTAGATTAGACCCAGTCAGTAGACTACAGTACAGACCTGGTCATTAGATTAGACCTGGTCATTAGATTAGACCCAGTCAGTCAGTAGACTACAGTACAGACCTGGTCATTAGATTAGACCCTGTCAGTCAGTAGACTACAGTACAGACCTGGTCATTAGATTAGACCCCGTCAGTCAGTAGACTACAGTACAGACCTGGTCATTAGATTAGACCCTATCAGTCAGTAGACTACAGTACAGACCTGGTCATTAGATTAGACCCAGTCAGTCAGTAGACTACAGTACAGACCTGGTCATTAGATTAGACCCTGTCAGTCAGTAGACTACAGTACAGACCTGGTCATTAGATTAGACCCAGTCAGTCAGTAGACTACAGTACAGACCTGGTCATTAGATTAGACCCAGTCAGTCAGTAGACTACAGTACAGACCTGGTCATTAGATTAGACCCAGTCAGTCAGTAGACTACAGTACAGACCTGGTCATTCGATTAGACCCAGTCAGTCAGTAGACTACAGTACAGACCTGGTCATTAGATTAGACCTAGTCAGTCAGTAGACTACAGTACAGACCTGATCATTAGATTAGACCCAGTCAGTCAGTAGGTTACTACAGTACAGACCTGATCATTAGATTAGACCCAGTCAGTCAGTAGACTACAGTACAGACCTGGTCATTAGATTAGACCCTGTCAGTCAGTAGACTACAGTACAGACCTGGTCATTAGATTAGACCTAGTCAGTCAGTAGACTACAGTACAGACCTGGTCATTAGATTAGACCCTGTCAGTCAGTAGACTACAGTACAGACCTGGTCATTAGATTAGACCTAGTCAGTCAGTAGACTACAGTACAGACCTGGTCATTAGATTAGACCCAGTCAGTGAGTAGACTACAGTACAGACCTGGTCATTAGATTAGACCTGGTCATTAGATTAGACCCAGTCAGTCAGTAGACTACAGTACAGACCTGGTCATTAGATTAGACCCAGTCAGTCAGTAGACTACAGTTCAGACCTGGTCATTAGATTAGACCCAGTCAGTCAGTAGACTACAGTACAGACCTGGTCATTAGATTAGACCCAGTCAGTCAGTAGACTACAGTACAGACCTGGTCATTAGATTAGACCTGGTCATTAGATTAGACCCAGTCAGTAGACTACAGTACAGACCTGGTCATTAGATTAGACCTGGTCATTAGATTAGACCCAGTCAGTCAGTAGACTACAGTACAGACCTGGTCATTAGATTAGACCCTGTCAGTCAGTAGACTACAGTACAGACCTGGTCATTAGATTAGACCCTGTCAGTCAGTAGACTACAGTACAGACCTGGTCATTAGATTAGACCCTATCAGTCAGTAGACTACAGTACAGACCTGGTCATTAGATTAGACCCAGTCAGTCAGTAGACTACAGTACAGACCTGGTCATTAGATTAGACCCTGTCAGTCAGTAGACTACAGTACAGACCTGGTCATTAGATTAGACCCAGTCAGTCAGTAGACTACAGTACAGACCTGGTCATTAGATTAGACCCAGTCAGTCAGTAGACTACAGTACAGACCTGGTCATTAGATTAGACCCAGTCAGTCAGTAGACTACAGTACAGACCTGGTCATTAGATTAGACCCAGTCAGTCAGTAGACTACAGTACAGACCTGATCATTAGATTAGACCCAGTCAGTCAGTAGACTACAGTACAAACCTGATCATTAGATTAGACCCTGTCAGTCAGTAGACTACAGTACAGACCTGGTCATTAGATTAGACCCTGTCAGTCAGTAGACTACAGTACAGACCTGGTCATTAGATTAGACCCAGTCAGTCAGTAGACTACAGTACAGACCTGATCATTAGATTAGACCCAGTCAGTCAGTAGACTACAGTACAGACCTGGTCATTAGATTAGACCCAGTCAGTCAGTAGACTACAGTACAGACCTGGTCATTAGATTAGACCCAGTCAGTCAGTAGACTACAGTACAGACCTGATCATTAGATTAGACCCAGTCAGTCAGTAGACTACAGTACAGACCTGGTCATTAGATTAGACCCAGTCAGTCAGTAGACTACAGTACAGACCTGATCATTAGATTAGACCCAGTCAGTCAGTAGACTACAGTACAGACCTGGTCATTAGATTAGACCCAGTCAGTCAGTAGACTACAGTACAGACCTGATCATTAGATTAGACCCAGTCAGTCAGTAGACTACAGTACAGACCTGGTCATTAGATTAGACCCAGTCAGTCAGTAGACTACAGTACAGACCTGATCATTAGATTAGACCCAGTCAGTCAGTAGACTACAGTACAGACCTGGTCATTAGATTAGACCGTCGTGCCACTAATCACGTGCGAGACTCTAATGTTGCAGTGTTCAATATCTTGGAGGGTGGGGTCTCCATAAAACTGTGATTATGCCGCTGTAGTCTATGTGGTGGTGCAGTGTCCCGTACTGTACTACCGCCACCCACATAAAGCTGGACTAGTTTCTTATCCAGGGTCCGCAACGTGTTGTCTCTCTGCATAATGATCACGGGGAAATACAGCTATGTGCCCCAGTCAGTGGGATTTCTTAACCTTGTTAGCCTGTAGGCTATAGCTCTCCTATAACACAGAGTGACATTTCTAACAACGAATTAACAGTTTGATAAATCTCCTTCATTCTAGGGAATGAATATCTGGGGCCCTAGTTTGACAAATGATAACATCCTCTGGGTTCCAACATGGTGCCCAGGCTGAGGCCTCTCGACTGGGCATGCCTTTGACGTGGGTATGGGTCCTGGAGCAGGGCACAACTGGAGAACCACTTTGGAAGTGCTTTAATTCATGTCGTTAAGTGATATCCCCTGGGACCAAATGCACATCCTGTTTGATGTATTATTCTTTAAAAAAATATATATATTAAATTCAACAGCTCTTGGACATTAGGGACCATACCATGGCAATTGTACCAGTCAGACCTGGGGTAAAAAAAGTATATTTTTTCTTTCATACCCAATTTTAGCATTTAAATGAATATGCCTGAAGTGCTAGATGGATGGGATTTGCACTTTTGGTATTATGCCATTAATTAAATTGTGTCAGGCAAACTCAATCTAGTGCAGCTGAAGTATTTGAACGAAAGCCAATACTATTTGAACCCAGTTCTGGGTTAGTAGTGTACTGTCACAAAGATGACGCTGGAGAGACGAAGCAGGTACGGGGAGTAACATTTAATAAATAACGGACATGGAACGAGACATAAACAGCGTTAGCAAACAGAAAAACAATCAATGCAGAAGCGGGAAACAGAGCTGGGGAACTGACACATATAGGGGAGGAAATGAACAGGTGATAAGAGAGTCCAGGTGAGTCCAATAACGCTGATGCGCGTGACGAGGAAAGGCAGGTGTACGTGATGGATGGCAGGAGTGAGTGATGCAAGGCATTCTGGCGCCCTCAAGCGCCAGGGGGGGGGGGAAGAGCGGGAGCAGACGTGACAGTGTACAACTATCCCCAGGATCGAATGGAGCTTTCGTGAGGAATTCTTTCCTGTCCAGTCACCCTGAGGCTTTGTCCCAACTAAAAACCCTATTGCCTATAAAGTGCACTACTTTTGACCTACATTGACCAAAGACCTCTATGAGCCCTGGTCAAAAAGTAGTGCACTACGAACGGAATAGTGTGCCAGTTGGGATGCAGACACCTTCAGTCCGCAGGATGACATGTTGTCGTCATGAATCTTGCCCTGGTCGGCAGAACTTAACGATTTCCGCTAGATGGGGTAGCCGCAAAGTCAAATTTGGTCATATTGTAAAAATGTATGAAAAGAAACAACAACAAAATTTAAGGTTACGGTTTGGCATTATGGTTAGCAATGTGATTAAGGCTAGGATAAGGTTTACAATCATTTCAAGACTTTGTGGCTGTGCCAGCTAGTGACTCTAAAGAGTTGCCTACAGGTCAAGATTCATGACAATGCATGCCAACCTGGCCCTCAGGCACACACCTACTCTACAGTACCATCCCCTCTCCCCTGAATGATGGAGGCAGACAGACATGGTTAAACTCCTCTCCCCTGAATGATGGGGGCAGACAGACATGGTTAAACTCCTCTCCCCTGAATGATGGGGGCAGACAGACATGGTTAAACTCCTCTCCCCTGAATGATGGGGGCAGACAGACATGGTTAAACTCCTCTCCCCTGAATGATGGGGGCAGACAGACATGGTTAAACTCCTCTCCCCTGAATGATGGGGGCAGACAGACATGGTTAAACTCCTCTCCCTAAGCATGATGGGGGCAGACAGACATGGTTAAACTTCTCAACCCTGAATGATGGGGGCAGACCCCATGTGCTTGTCTTGACAACACCCCTATATCCCTGTTAGCTCTGTGGCTATATCCCTGTTAGCTCTGTGGCTATATCCCTGTTAGCTCTGTGGCTATATCCCTGTTAGCTCTGTGGCTATATCCCTGTTAGCTCTGTGGCTATATCCCTGTTAGCTCTGTGGCTATATCCCTGTTAGCTCTGTGGCTATATCCCTGTTAGCTCTGTGGCTATATCCCTGTTAGCTCTGTGGCTATATCCCTGTTAGCTCTGTGGCTATATCCCTGTTAGCTCTGTGGCTATATCCCTGTTAGTTCTGTGGCTATATCCCTGTTAGCTCTGTGGCTATATCCCTGTTAGTTCTGTGGAGAGAGAGAGAGAGAGAGAGAGAGAGAGAGAGAGAGAGAGAGAGAGAGAGAGAGAGAGAGAGAGAGAGAGAGAGAGAGAGAGAGAGAGAGAGAGAGAGAGAGAGAGAGAGAGAGAGAGAGAGAGAGAGAGAGAGAGAGAGAGAGATAGATAGATAGATAGATAGATAAAGACAGAGAGAGACAGAGAGAGACAGTGTGAGAGAAAGAGAGCGTGAGAACGTATGTGATGGATGTGATGTATGTGATGGATGATTTATAGGGAGGCTTGAGGCTTGGCATCATCTGAACTTTGACTGAACTCCTGAGACTGATGGGGATCTTTCTTTTCATTTTCCTCTGAGATGGACAGAAAGAGACAGAGAGACAGACAGAGAGAGAGAGAGAGAGAGAGAGAGAGAGAGAGAGAGAGAGAGAGAGAGAGAGAGAGAGAGACAGAGAGAGACAGAGACAGAGAGAGACAGAGAGAGAGAGAGAGAGAGAGAGAGAGAGGCAGAAAGAGAGAGAGATAGATAGATAGATAGATAGATAGATAGATAGATAAAGATAGAGAGAGACAGAGAGAGACAGTGTGAGAGAAAGAGAGCGTGAGAACAAGAGAGAGATAGATGTTACATTCCCCATTGATGTCCAGAAGGCTAGTTGGTTCTGTTCTGGCTGTCTTCACGGATACCAAACAGGATCTAGGTCAATGTGACGAGACAAGAAGAGAGAAAGCAAATATGGCAACAACATGACACAACACCATAAGGGGGTATGACGTGGTGAGGCTGCTCCTCTCATCTCTATTTTCAGCAGATTCAACAAGAGACAAGAGTAGAAATGCAGGTACAGTGAACAGCATCACAGAGGGAGAGGCCAAGGTACAAGAGACTTATAACGCTAGACTCTCATCTCTATTCTCGGCAGACACAAGAGCAGACAAGAATAGAATGGTAGGTAGACAAAATGAATTAATAATATAGATAGGGAAGATATTTTCAGTCCAGCGTGTTTTCCCTGCAACACAGGGCCCTGCCTCTGACTCATTGCTGTGACTGTGCAGTGTGGAGCAATAGACACACACACACACACACACACACACACACACACACACACACACACACACACACACACACACACACACACACACACACACACACACACACACACACACACACACACACACACACACACACACACACACACACACACACACATACACACACACTGTGAGTGCTTAGCAGCAGCATTAGATAGATACATGATGATAGTTTAGAGATAGTTAGATAAATAGCAGATGACAAACAGCTTGCGGTACAAAACTATCCCCTCATCGCAGAGCAGATTATGCCTGTCGCTGTTTGATTCATTTTAATACAGGACCGCCGTATCTGGAGAGAGAGAGAGAGGGCAGATAGTCAGATAGACTGGAAGATAGACAGACATGCAGACAGCTAGGCAGACAGACATGCAGAAAAGACATGCAGACAGACATGCAGACAGACTGGCAGACTGGCAGGCAGACTGGCAGACAGACATGTAGACAGCAAGGCAGACAGACACACTGGAATATAGACAGCCAGACAGACAAACTGGCAGACAGACAGACATGCAGACAGCTAGGCAGACAGACATGCAGACAGACTGGCTGACAGACAGACAGGCAGACTGGCAGACAGACATGCAGACAGCAAGGCAGACAGACATGCAGACAGACTGGCTGACAGACAGGCAGACAGACAGGCAGACTGGCAGACAGACATGCAGACAGCAAGGCAGACAGACATGCAGACAGACTGGCTGACAGACAGGCAGACTGGCAGACAGACATGGAGAAAGCAAGGCAGACAGACAAACAGACTGGCAGACGGACAGGAAGACTGTCAGAAAGACATGCAGACAGGAAGAAACACAGACAGACAGGCAGAAAGACAGGCAGACTGTCAGACAGACATGCAGACTGACAGGCAGACAGACCGGCAGAAAGGCAGACAGGCATACTGGTGGACAGACATGTAGACAGACAGGCATACTGTCAGACAGACATGCAGGCAGACTGGCAGACAGACTGACAGACAGACAGGCTGACAGACAGGCAGACAGACAGGTAGAAAGACAGACAGACCGGCAGACAGACAGACAGGCAGACAGGCAGACTGGAAGACAGACATGCAGACAGACATGCAGACAGGCAGACTGGAAGACAGACATGCTGATAGATAGACATGCAGACAGGCAGACAAACAGACAGACAGGAAGACAGACATGCAGACAGACAGGCATACAGACAGACAGGCATACAGTCAGGCAGACAGACATGCAGACAGACAGACATGCAGACAGCGAGGCAGACAGACATGCAGACAGACAGACATACAGTCAGGCAGACATGCAGACAGCAAGGCAGACAGACAAACAGACTGGCAGACAGACAGGAAGACTGTCAGACAGACATGCAGACAGACAGGCAGACTGTCAGACAGACTGACAGGCAGACAGGAAAAAAGGCAGACAGGCAGACAGACAGACAGACAGGCAGACAGCCATGTAGACAGGCAGAAAGACAGACAGACGGACAGGCAGACTGGCAGACATATTGACAGGCAGACAGGCAGACAGACTGGCAGACAAACAGACAGACAGGCAGACAGGCAGACAGACAGACAGGCAGGCAGGCAGGCAGGCAGGCAGGCAAGCAGGCAGACAGAGGGTCAGACAGACAGGCTGACTGGCAGGCACCTTCCTAATATTGAGTGTCACCACTCCTCTTTCACCCTCTTCTGCCCTAAGGAAACATCAATTCGTCGGGGCTTGGACTGTCGAAAGCCTTCCACAGGGATGCTGGCCCATGTTGACTCCAATGCAGTTTTATGAAGCTGGTTGGATGTCCTTTAGGTGGTGGACCATTCTTGATACACACAGGAAACTGTTGAGCGTGAAAAACCCAGCAGCGTTGCAGTTCTTGACACAAACCTGTGCGCCTGGCATCTACTACCCTACCCCGTTCAAAGGCACTTAAATTGTTTGTCTTGCCCATTCACCCTCTGAATGGCACACATACACAATCCATGTCTCATTTGTCTCAAGGCTTAAAAATCCTTCTTTAACCTGTCTCCTCACCTTCGTCTACACTGATTGAAGTGGATTTACCAAGTAACATCAATAAGGGATCATAGCTTTCACCTGGATTCACCTGGTCAGTCTATGTCCTGGAAGAGCAGGTGTTCCTAATGTTTTGTATACTCAGTGTATATAGACCAGTAGAAGGTTAATAGATAGTAATGATAATGGAAATCAATTATCAATGAACCTATTGGTAGTAATACATTAATACAATACTCATTTTAGCAGCAGGTGTGCTGGGGAGCAGTAGTTGTGAGCCATTTAACAGTCTTATGGCCACGGGATAGAAGCTGTTTAGGAGTCTGTTGGTCTGATGCTTGATGCACCGGTACCGCTTGCCGGACGGGGAGCACGTAGAACAGTCCATGTCCCGGTTGGCTGGATTTTTCGGGCCATTCTCAGACACTGCCTGGCATGTACGTCCTGGATGGCTGGGAGTTTATCCTCAGTGTAGAATTTGCTAAGGATCTGAGGGGCCGTGTCAAATCGTTTTAGCTTCCTGAGGAGGAGAGGCACTGTTTTGCTCTTTGCCCTTTGCCCTTTGCCCTTTATATAACTGTGCTGGTGTGAGAGTACCAAGTTAAGTTCCTCAGTGATTTGGACACTCTTGACCTTCTCTGCCCTTCTCTGCTGCGGGTCCCCGTCGATGTGGAATGGGGGGGGTGCCCCCTGCCCCCCATGTTTCCTGCAGTCCACGATCAGCTCATTGGTCTTGCTGACATTGAGGGAGAGGTTGTTGACCTGGCAACACACTGCCAGGTATCCTCCCTGTAGGCTGTCTCGTCGCCGTGGGGGGGAATCAGGTCTACCACCATCGTGTCATCAGCAAACTTGATGATTGAGTTGGAGTCGTGCATGGACACATAGTGAACAGAGAGTACAGGAGGGGGCTAAGTACACACCCCTGAGGGGCCCCCGTGTTGAGGGTCAGCGTGGCGGAGGTGTTGTTACCTACTCCTCCCACCTGGGGGCGGCCTGCCAGGAAGTCCTGGATCCAGCTGCAGAGGGAGGTGTTTAGTCCCAGGGTCCTTAGCTTAGTGATGAGCTTCGAGGACACTATGGTGTTGAACGCTGAGCTGTAGTCAATGAACAGCATTCTCACATAGGTGTTCCTTTTGTCCAGGTGGGAGAGGGGCAGTGTGGAGTGCAATAGAGATTGCGTCATCTGTAGATCTGTTGGGGCGATATGTGAATTGGACTGGGTCCAGGCTGTCTGGGATGATGGTGCTGTCGTGAGCCAGGACCAGCCTTTCAACTTCATGATTGATAGATACTGCAGTATAACATGATCAAACTAACATGACTGACAATGCAGCTCACAAACTAAGGATTTCTTCCACGAGTCAAATCTGTGCAAAACAATGTTTACCAGGAATAGTGGATTATATCAGGAATAAGGTTCTCCGGTCAAAAGTAGTGTACTCTACAGGGAATAGGGTTCTCCGGTCAAAAGTAGTGTACTCTATAGGGAATAAGGTTCTCCGGTCAAAAGTAGTGTACTCTATAGGGAATAAGGTTCTCCGGTCAGAAGTAGTGTACTCTATAGGGAATAGGGTTCTCCGGTCAAAAGTAGTGTACTCTATAGGGAATAAGGTTCTCCTGTCAAAAGTAGTGTACTCTAAATAGGGAATAGGGCTCTTCGGTCAGAAGTAGTGTACTCTATAGGGAATAAGGTTCTCCGGTCAAAAGTAGTGTACTCTATAGGGAGTAGGGTTCTCCGGTCAAAAGTAGTGTCTCTATAGGGAATAAGGTTCTCCGGTCAAAAGTAGTGTACTATTTAGGGAATAAGGTTCTCCGGTCAAAAGTAGTGTACTATATAGGGAATAAGGTTCTCCGGTCAGAAGTAGTGTACTCTATAGGGAATAAGGTTCTCCGGTCAAAAGTAGGGTACTATATAGGGAATAAGGTTCTCCGGTCAAAAGTAGTGTACTCTATAGGGAATAAGGTTCTCCGGTCAGAAGTAGTGTACTATACAGGGAATAGGGTTCTCCGGTCAGAAGTAATGTACTCTATAGGGATTAAGGTTCTCCGGTCAAAAGTAGTGTACTCTATAGGGAATAAGGTTCTCCGGTCAAAAGTAGTGTACTCTATAGGGAATAAGGTTCTCCGGTCAGAAGTAGTGCACTATATAGGGAATAGGGTGCCATTTCAGACGCAGAATATATTTAAGCAATGAGGCCCAAGGGGTTGTGGTGTATGGCCAATATACCACGGCTAAGGGCTGTTCATATACCACAAACCCCCTGAGGTGCCTTATTGCTATTATAAACTGGTTACCAACGTAATTAGAGCAGTTAAAATAAATGT
>NC_074688.1:37905377-38035377 GCF_029448725.1 Salvelinus fontinalis
GTCTACCTTAGTTGAGACAGTCACTCTGATATGTTGTTGTTTGTCTACCTTAGTTGAGACAGTCACTCTGATATGTCGTTGTTTGTCTACCTGAGTTGAGACAGTCACTCTGATATGTCGTTGTTTGTCTACCTTAGTTGAGACAGTCACTCTGATATGTCGTTGTTTGTCTACCTGAGTTGAGACAGTCACTCTGATATGTCGTTGTTTGTCTACCTTAGTTGAGACAGTCACTCTGATATGTCGTTGTTTGTCTACCTTAGTTGAGACAGTCACTCTGATATGTCGTTGTTTGTCTACCTGAGTTGAGACAGTCACTCTGATATGTTGTTGTTTGTCTACCTTAGTTGAGACAGTCACTCTGATATGTCGTTGTTTGTCTACCTGAGTTGAGACAGTCACTCTGATATGTCGTTGTTTGTCTACCTTAGTTGAGACAGTCACTCTGATATGTCGTTGTTTGTCTACCTGAGTTGAGACAGTCACTCTGATATGTCGTTGTTTGTCTACCTGAGTTGAGACAGTCACTCTGATATGTCGTTGTTTGTCTACCTTAGTTGAGACAGTCACTCTGATATGTCGTTGTTTGTCTACCTGAGTTGAGACAGTCACTCTGATATGTCGTTGTTTGTCTACCTTAGTTGAGACAGTCACTCTGATATGTCGTTGTTTGTCTACCTGAGTTGAGACAGTCACTCTGATATGTCGTTGTTTGTCTACCTTAGTTGAGACAGTCACTCTGATATGTCGTTGTTTGTCTACCTGAGTTGAGACAGTCACTCTGATATGTCGTTGTTTGTCTACCTGAGTTGAGACAGTCACTCTGATATGTCGTTGTTTGTCTACCTTAGTTGAGACAGTCACTCTGATATGTCGTTGTTTGTCTACCTGAGTTGAGACAGTCACTCTGATATGTCGTTGTTTGTCTACCTTAGTTGAGACAGTCACTCTGATATGTCGTTGTTTGTCTACCTGAGTTGAGACAGTCACTCTGATATGTCGTTGTTTGTCTACCTTAGTTGAGACAGTCACTCTGATATGTCGTTGTTTGTCTACCTTAGTTGAGACAGTCACTCTGATATGTTGTTGTTTGTCTACCTTAGTTGAGACAGTCACTCTGATATGTCGTTGTTTGTCTACCTGAGTTGAGACAGTCACTCTGATATGTCGTTGTTTGTCTACCTTAGTTGAGACAGTCACTCTGATATGTCGTTGTTTGTCTACCTTAGTTGAGACAGTCACTCTGATATGTTGTTGTTTGTCTACCTGAGTTGAGACAGTCACTCTGATATGTCGTTGTTTGTCTACCTTAGTTGAGACAGTCACTCTGATATGTTGTTGTTTGTCTACCTTAGTTGAGACAGTCACTCTGATATGTTGTTGTTTGTCTACCTTAGTTGAGACAGTCACTCTGATATGTCGTTGTTTGTCTACCTGAGTTGAGACAGTCACTCTGATATGTTGTTGTTTGTCTACCTTAGTTGAGACAGTCACTCTGATATGTCGTTGTTTGTCTACCTGAGTTGAGACAGTCACTCTGATATGTTGTTGTTTGTCTACCTTAGTTGAGACAGTCACTCTGATATGTCGTTGTTTGTCTACCTGAGTTGAGACAGTCACTCTGATATGTCGTTGTTTGTCTACCTTAGTTGAGACAGTCACTCTGATATGTCGTTGTTTGTCTACCTGAGTTGAGACAGTCACTCTGATATGTCGTTGTTTGTCTACCTGAGTTGAGACAGTCACTCTGATATGTCGTTGTTTGTCTACCTTAGTTGAGACAGTCACTCTGATATGTCGTTGTTTGTCTACCTTAGTTGAGACAGTCACTCTGATATGTCGTTGTTTGTCTACCTTAGTTGAGACAGTCACTCTGATATGTCGTTGTTTGTCTACCTGAGTTGAGACAGTCACTCTGATATGTCGTTGTTTGTCTACCTGAGTTGAGACAGTCACTCTGATATGTCGTTGTTTGTCTACCTGAGTTGAGACAGTCACTCTGATATGTCGTTGTTTGTCTACCTTAGTTGAGACAGTCACTCTGATATGTCGTTGTTTGTCTACCTTAGTTGAGACAGTCACTCTGATATGTCGTTGTTTGTCTACCTTAGTTGAGACAGTCACTCTGATATGTTGTTGTTTGTCTACCTTAGTTGAGACAGTCACTCTGATATGTCGTTGTTTGTCTACCTTAGTTGAGACAGTCACTCTGATATGTTGTTGTTTGTCTACCTGAGTTGAGACAGTCACTCTGATATGTTGTTGTTTGTCTACCTTAGTTGAGACAGTCACTCTGATATGTCGTTGTTTGTCTACCTTAGTTGAGACAGTCACTCTGATATGTTGTTGTTTGTCTACCTTAGTTGAGACAGTCACTCTGATATGTCGTTGTTTGTCTACCTTAGTTGAGACAGTCACTCTGATATGTCGTTGTTTGTCTACCTGAGTTGAGACAGTCACTCTGATATGTCGTTGTTTGTCTACCTTAGTTGAGACAGTCACTCTGATATGTTGTTGTTTGTCTACCTGAGTTGAGACAGTCACTCTGATATGTTGTTGTTTGTCTACCTGAGTTGAGACAGTCACTCTGATATGTTGTTGTTTGTCTACCTGAGTTGAGACAGTCACTCTGATATGTTGTTGTTTGTCTACCTGAGTTGAGACAGTCACTCTGATATGTCGTTGTTTGTCTACCTTAGTTGAGACAGTCACTCTGATATGTTGTTGTTTGTCTACCTTAGTTGAGACAGTCACTCTGATATGTCGTTGTTTGTCTACCTTAGTTGAGACAGTCACTCTGATATGTCGTTGTTTGTCTACCTTAGTTGAGACAGTCACTCTGATATGTTGTTGTTTGTCTACCTTAGTTGAGACAGTCACTCTGATATGTTGTTGTTTGTCTACCTTAGTTGAGACAGTCACTCTGATATGTCGTTGTTTGTCTACCTGAGTTGAGACAGTCACTCTGATATGTCGTTGTTTGTCTACCTTAGTTGAGACAGTCACTCTGATATGTTGTTGTTTGTCTACCTTAGTTGAGACAGTCACTCTGATATGTCGTTGTTTGTCTACCTTAGTTGAGACAGTCACTCTGATATGTCGTTGTTTGTCTACCTTAGTTGAGACAGTCACTCTGATATGTTGTTGTTTGTCTACCTTAGTTGAGACAGTCACTCTGATATGTTGTTGTTTGTCTACCTTAGTTGAGACAGTCACTCTGATATGTTGTTGTTTGTCTACCTTAGTTGAGACAGTCACTCTGATATGTCGTTGTTTGTCTACCTGAGTTGAGACAGTCACTCTGATATGTTGTTGTTTGTCTACCTTAGTTGAGACAGTCACTCTGATATGTTGTTGTTTGTCTACCTTAGTTGAGACAGTCACTCTGATATGTCGTTGTTTGTCTACCTGAGTTGAGACAGTCACTCTGATATGTTGTTGTTTGTCTACCTTAGTTGAGACAGTCACTCTGATATGTCGTTGTTTGTCTACCTTAGTTGAGACAGTCACTCTGATATGTTGTTGTTTGTCTACCTTAGTTGAGACAGTCACTCTGATATGTCGTTGTTTGTCTACCTTAGTTGAGACAGTCACTCTGATATGTCGTTGTTTGTCTACCTTAGTTGAGACAGTCACTCTGATATGTCGTTGTTTGTCTACCTGAGTTGAGACAGTCACTCTGATATGTCGTTGTTTGTCTACCTTAGTTGAGACAGTCACTCTGATATGTTGTTGTTTGTCTACCTTAGTTGAGACAGTCACTCTGATATGTTGTTGTTTGTCTACCTTAGTTGAGACAGTCACTCTGATATGTCGTTGTTTGTCTACCTTAGTTGAGACAGTCACTCTGATATGTCGTTGTTTGTCTACCTGAGTTGAGACAGTCACTCTGATATGTTGTTGTTTGTCTACCTGAGTTGAGACAGTCACTCTGATATGTTGTTGTTTGTCTACCTTAGTTGAGACAGTCACTCTGATATGTCGTTGTTTGTCTACCTTAGTTGAGACAGTCACTCTGATATGTTGTTGTTTGTCTACCTGAGTTGAGACAGTCACTCTGATATGTCGTTGTTTGTCTACCTTAGTTGAGACAGTCACTCTGATATGTTGTTGTTTGTCTACCTGAGTTGAGACAGTCACTCTGATATGTCGTTGTTTGTCTACCTTAGTTGAGACAGTCACTCTGATATGTCGTTGTTTGTCTACCTTAGTTGAGACAGTCACTCTGATATGTCGTTGTTTGTCTACCTGAGTTGAGACAGTCACTCTGATATGTTGTTGTTTGTCTACCTTAGTTGAGACAGTCACTCTGATATGTCGTTGTTTGTCTACCTGAGTTGAGACAGTCACTCTGATATGTTGTTGTTTGTCTACCTTAGTTGAGACAGTCACTCTGATATGTCGTTGTTTGTCTACCTTAGTTGAGACAGTCACTCTGATATGTTGTTGTTTGTCTACCTTAGTTGAGACAGTCACTCTGATATGTCGTTGTTTGTCTACCTTAGTTGAGACAGTCACTCTGATATGTCGTTGTTTGTCTACCTTAGTTGAGACAGTCACTCTGATATGTCGTTGTTTGTCTACCTGAGTTGAGACAGTCACTCTGATATGTCGTTGTTTGTCTACCTTAGTTGAGACAGTCACTCTGATATGTTGTTGTTTGTCTACCTTAGTTGAGACAGTCACTCTGATATGTTGTTGTTTGTCTACCTTAGTTGAGACAGTCACTCTGATATGTCGTTGTTTGTCTACCTTAGTTGAGACAGTCACTCTGATATGTCGTTGTTTGTCTACCTGAGTTGAGACAGTCACTCTGATATGTTGTTGTTTGTCTACCTGAGTTGAGACAGTCACTCTGATATGTTGTTGTTTGTCTACCTTAGTTGAGACAGTCACTCTGATATGTCGTTGTTTGTCTACCTTAGTTGAGACAGTCACTCTGATATGTTGTTGTTTGTCTACCTGAGTTGAGACAGTCACTCTGATATGTCGTTGTTTGTCTACCTTAGTTGAGACAGTCACTCTGATATGTTGTTGTTTGTCTACCTGAGTTGAGACAGTCACTCTGATATGTCGTTGTTTGTCTACCTTAGTTGAGACAGTCACTCTGATATGTCGTTGTTTGTCTACCTTAGTTGAGACAGTCACTCTGATATGTCGTTGTTTGTCTACCTGAGTTGAGACAGTCACTCTGATATGTCGTTGTTTGTCTACCTTAGTTGAGACAGTCACTCTGATATGTCGTTGTTTGTCTACCTGAGTTGAGACAGTCACTCTGATATGTTGTTGTTTGTCTACCTTAGTTGAGACAGTCACTCTGATATGTCGTTGTTTGTCTACCTTAGTTGAGACAGTCACTCTGATATGTTGTTGTTTGTCTACCTTAGTTGAGACAGTCACTCTGATATGTCGTTGTTTGTCTACCTTAGTTGAGACAGTCACTCTGATATGTCGTTGTTTGTCTACCTGAGTTGAGACAGTCACTCTGATATGTCGTTGTTTGTCTACCTTAGTTGAGACAGTCACTCTGATATGTCGTTGTTTGTCTACCTGAGTTGAGACAGTCACTCTGATATGTCGTTGTTTGTCTACCTTAGTTGAGACAGTCACTCTGATATGTCGTTGTTTGTCTACCTTAGTTGAGACAGTCACTCTGATATGTCGTTGTTTGTCTACCTGAGTTGAGACAGTCACTCTGATATGTTGTTGTTTGTCTACCTTAGTTGAGACAGTCACTCTGATATGTCGTTGTTTGTCTACCTGAGTTGAGACAGTCACTCTGATATGTCGTTGTTTGTCTACCTTAGTTGAGACAGTCACTCTGATATGTCGTTGTTTGTCTACCTGAGTTGAGACAGTCACTCTGATATGTCGTTGTTTGTCTACCTGAGTTGAGACAGTCACTCTGATATGTCGTTGTTTGTCTACCTTAGTTGAGACAGTCACTCTGATATGTCGTTGTTTGTCTACCTGAGTTGAGACAGTCACTCTGATATGTCGTTGTTTGTCTACCTTAGTTGAGACAGTCACTCTGATATGTCGTTGTTTGTCTACCTGAGTTGAGACAGTCACTCTGATATGTCGTTGTTTGTCTACCTTAGTTGAGACAGTCACTCTGATATGTCGTTGTTTGTCTACCTGAGTTGAGACAGTCACTCTGATATGTCGTTGTTTGTCTACCTGAGTTGAGACAGTCACTCTGATATGTCGTTGTTTGTCTACCTTAGTTGAGACAGTCACTCTGATATGTCGTTGTTTGTCTACCTGAGTTGAGACAGTCACTCTGATATGTCGTTGTTTGTCTACCTTAGTTGAGACAGTCACTCTGATATGTCGTTGTTTGTCTACCTGAGTTGAGACAGTCACTCTGATATGTCGTTGTTTGTCTACCTGAGTTGAGACAGTCACTCTGATATGTCGTTGTTTGTCTACCTGAGTTGAGACAGTCACTCTGATATGTCGTTGTTTGTCTACCTTAGTTGAGACAGTCACTCTGATATGTCGTTGTTTGTCTACCTGAGTTGAGACAGTCACTCTGATATGTCGTTGTTTGTCTACCTTAGTTGAGACAGTCACTCTGATATGTCGTTGTTTGTCTACCTTAGTTGAGACAGTCACTCTGATATGTCGTTGTTTGTCTACCTTAGTTGAGACAGTCACTCTGATATGTCGTTGTTTGTCTACCTTAGTTGAGACAGTCACTCTGATATGTCGTTGTTTGTCTACCTGAGTTGAGACAGTCACTCTGATATGTCGTTGTTTGTCTACCTTAGTTGAGACAGTCACTCTGATATGTTGTTGTTTGTCTACCTTAGTTGAGACAGTCACTCTGATATGTCGTTGTTTGTCTACCTGAGTTGAGACAGTCACTCTGATATGTCGTTGTTTGTCTACCTTAGTTGAGACAGTCACTCTGATATGTCGTTGTTTGTCTACCTTAGTTGAGACAGTCACTCTGATATGTTGTTGTTTGTCTACCTGAGTTGAGACAGTCACTCTGATATGTCGTTGTTTGTCTACCTTAGTTGAGACAGTCACTCTGATATGTCGTTGTTTGTCTACCTTAGTTGAGACAGTCACTCTGATATGTCGTTGTTTGTCTACCTTAGTTGAGACAGTCACTCTGATATGTCGTTGTTTGTCTACCTGAGTTGAGACAGTCACTCTGATATGTTGTTGTTTGTCTACCTTAGTTGAGACAGTCACTCTGATATGTCGTTGTTTGTCTACCTGAGTTGAGACAGTCACTCTGATATGTTGTTGTTTGTCTACCTTAGTTGAGACAGTCACTCTGATATGTCGTTGTTTGTCTACCTGAGTTGAGACAGTCACTCTGATATGTCGTTGTTTGTCTACCTTAGTTGAGACAGTCACTCTGATATGTCGTTGTTTGTCTACCTGAGTTGAGACAGTCACTCTGATATGTCGTTGTTTGTCTACCTGAGTTGAGACAGTCACTCTGATATGTCGTTGTTTGTCTACCTTAGTTGAGACAGTCACTCTGATATGTCGTTGTTTGTCTACCTTAGTTGAGACAGTCACTCTGATATGTCGTTGTTTGTCTACCTTAGTTGAGACAGTCACTCTGATATGTCGTTGTTTGTCTACCTGAGTTGAGACAGTCACTCTGATATGTCGTTGTTTGTCTACCTGAGTTGAGACAGTCACTCTGATATGTCGTTGTTTGTCTACCTGAGTTGAGACAGTCACTCTGATATGTCGTTGTTTGTCTACCTGAGTTGAGACAGTCACTCTGATATGTCGTTGTTTGTCTACCTTAGTTGAGACAGTCACTCTGATATGTCGTTGTTTGTCTACCTGAGTTGAGACAGTCACTCTGATATGTCGTTGTTTGTCTACCTTAGTTGAGACAGTCACTCTGATATGTCGTTGTTTGTCTACCTGAGTTGAGACAGTCACTCTGATATGTCGTTGTTTGTCTACCTGAGTTGAGACAGTCACTCTGATATGTCGTTGTTTGTCTACCTGAGTTGAGACAGTCACTCTGATATGTCGTTGTTTGTCTACCTTAGTTGAGACAGTCACTCTGATATGTCGTTGTTTGTCTACCTTAGTTGAGACAGTCACTCTGATATGTCGTTGTTTGTCTACCTTAGTTGAGACAGTCACTCTGATATGTTGTTGTTTGTCTACCTTAGTTGAGACAGTCACTCTGATATGTCGTTGTTTGTCTACCTGAGTTGAGACAGTCACTCTGATATGTCGTTGTTTGTCTACCTTAGTTGAGACAGTCACTCTGATATGTCGTTGTTTGTCTACCTGAGTTGAGACAGTCACTCTGATATGTCGTTGTTTGTCTACCTTAGTTGAGACAGTCACTCTGATATGTCGTTGTTTGTCTACCTTAGTTGAGACAGTCACTCTGATATGTCGTTGTTTGTCTACCTGAGTTGAGACAGTCACTCTGATATGTTGTTGTTTGTCTACCTTAGTTGAGACAGTCACTCTGATATGTCGTTGTTTGTCTACCTGAGTTGAGACAGTCACTCTGATATGTCGTTGTTTGTCTACCTTAGTTGAGACAGTCACTCTGATATGTCGTTGTTTGTCTACCTGAGTTGAGACAGTCACTCTGATATGTCGTTGTTTGTCTACCTGAGTTGAGACAGTCACTCTGATATGTCGTTGTTTGTCTACCTTAGTTGAGACAGTCACTCTGATATGTCGTTGTTTGTCTACCTGAGTTGAGACAGTCACTCTGATATGTCGTTGTTTGTCTACCTTAGTTGAGACAGTCACTCTGATATGTCGTTGTTTGTCTACCTGAGTTGAGACAGTCACTCTGATATGTCGTTGTTTGTCTACCTTAGTTGAGACAGTCACTCTGATATGTCGTTGTTTGTCTACCTGAGTTGAGACAGTCACTCTGATATGTCGTTGTTTGTCTACCTGAGTTGAGACAGTCACTCTGATATGTCGTTGTTTGTCTACCTTAGTTGAGACAGTCACTCTGATATGTCGTTGTTTGTCTACCTGAGTTGAGACAGTCACTCTGATATGTCGTTGTTTGTCTACCTTAGTTGAGACAGTCACTCTGATATGTCGTTGTTTGTCTACCTGAGTTGAGACAGTCACTCTGATATGTCGTTGTTTGTCTACCTTAGTTGAGACAGTCACTCTGATATGTCGTTGTTTGTCTACCTGAGTTGAGACAGTCACTCTGATATGTCGTTGTTTGTCTACCTTAGTTGAGACAGTCACTCTGATATGTCGTTGTTTGTCTACCTGAGTTGAGACAGTCACTCTGATATGTCGTTGTTTGTCTACCTTAGTTGAGACAGTCACTCTGATATGTCGTTGTTTGTCTACCTTAGTTGAGACAGTCACTCTGATATGTCGTTGTTTGTCTACCTTAGTTGAGACAGTCACTCTGATATGTCGTTGTTTGTCTACCTTAGTTGAGACAGTCACTCTGATATGTCGTTGTTTGTCTACCTGAGTTGAGACAGTCACTCTGATATGTCGTTGTTTGTCTACCTTAGTTGAGACAGTCACTCTGATATGTCGTTGTTTGTCTACCTTAGTTGAGACAGTCACTCTGATATGTCGTTGTTTGTCTACCTGAGTTGAGACAGTCACTCTGATATGTCGTTGTTTGTCTACCTTAGTTGAGACAGTCACTCTGATATGTCGTTGTTTGTCTACCTTAGTTGAGACAGTCACTCTGATATGTTGTTGTTTGTCTACCTGAGTTGAGACAGTCACTCTGATATGTCGTTGTTTGTCTACCTTAGTTGAGACAGTCACTCTGATATGTCGTTGTTTGTCTACCTTAGTTGAGACAGTCACTCTGATATGTCGTTGTTTGTCTACCTTAGTTGAGACAGTCACTCTGATATGTCGTTGTTTGTCTACCTGAGTTGAGACAGTCACTCTGATATGTTGTTGTTTGTCTACCTTAGTTGAGACAGTCACTCTGATATGTCGTTGTTTGTCTACCTGAGTTGAGACAGTCACTCTGATATGTCGTTGTTTGTCTACCTTAGTTGAGACAGTCACTCTGATATGTCGTTGTTTGTCTACCTGAGTTGAGACAGTCACTCTGATATGTCGTTGTTTGTCTACCTTAGTTGAGACAGTCACTCTGATATGTCGTTGTTTGTCTACCTGAGTTGAGACAGTCACTCTGATATGTCGTTGTTTGTCTACCTGAGTTGAGACAGTCACTCTGATATGTCGTTGTTTGTCTACCTTAGTTGAGACAGTCACTCTGATATGTCGTTGTTTGTCTACCTTAGTTGAGACAGTCACTCTGATATGTCGTTGTTTGTCTACCTTAGTTGAGACAGTCACTCTGATATGTCGTTGTTTGTCTACCTGAGTTGAGACAGTCACTCTGATATGTCGTTGTTTGTCTACCTGAGTTGAGACAGTCACTCTGATATGTCGTTGTTTGTCTACCTGAGTTGAGACAGTCACTCTGATATGTCGTTGTTTGTCTACCTGAGTTGAGACAGTCACTCTGATATGTCGTTGTTTGTCTACCTTAGTTGAGACAGTCACTCTGATATGTCGTTGTTTGTCTACCTGAGTTGAGACAGTCACTCTGATATGTCGTTGTTTGTCTACCTTAGTTGAGACAGTCACTCTGATATGTCGTTGTTTGTCTACCTGAGTTGAGACAGTCACTCTGATATGTCGTTGTTTGTCTACCTGAGTTGAGACAGTCACTCTGATATGTCGTTGTTTGTCTACCTTAGTTGAGACAGTCACTCTGATATGTCGTTGTTTGTCTACCTTAGTTGAGACAGTCACTCTGATATGTCGTTGTTTGTCTACCTTAGTTGAGACAGTCACTCTGATATGTCGTTGTTTGTCTACCTTAGTTGAGACAGTCACTCTGATATGTTGTTGTTTGTCTACCTTAGTTGAGACAGTCACTCTGATATGTCGTTGTTTGTCTACCTGAGTTGAGACAGTCACTCTGATATGTCGTTGTTTGTCTACCTTAGTTGAGACAGTCACTCTGATATGTTGTTGTTTGTCTACCTTAGTTGAGACAGTCACTCTGATATGTCGTTGTTTGTCTACCTTAGTTGAGACAGTCACTCTGATATGTCGTTGTTTGTCTACCTGAGTTGAGACAGTCACTCTGATATGTCGTTGTTTGTCTACCTTAGTTGAGACAGTCACTCTGATATGTCGTTGTTTGTCTACCTTAGTTGAGACAGTCACTCTGATATGTTGTTGTTTGTCTACCTTAGTTGAGACAGTCACTCTGATATGTTGTTGTTTGTCTACCTTAGTTGAGAAAGTCTGATATGTGGAAAATTAACCTATTTTTAAATTTTTGTATGTACTTATTTTCTATGATTATTTTATGACAGGACAAGAAAACCATAAGAACTGAGGACAATGTACATGACAATACTCAACCAGACAGACAGACAGACAGACAGACAGACAGACAGACAGACAGACAGACAGACCACACAGACAGACAGACAGACAGACCACACAGACAGACAGACAGACAGACAGACAGACAGACAGACAGGATACAAATCATATGGACAAAACAGAGAGGGGGGGGGGGTGCTATTTACACACACACACACGCACACACACGCACACGCACACCCACACACACACCACAGCTTAAACCCAAGATCAATAGAGCCTGGAAGCGTCAACATCTGTGGGCTTGGTTTGGTCACCGTGATTGTAGAGCCAGAGACATTCATTTATCTGAAATCTATATTTCCATCTTTCCATCCTGTTGAAGACGACATAGACCCACGTCCACACTGCCCGATACCTATCTAAAACAAACAACAAGATACGCAGGCCATGGTGACTGCAATGGGACTGAAATAACACAATTGTATGTCTGTGTCATGACAGGGGGGTAAAGGACGTGGGCCTTACTGAGTAAGGTAGCCATGAGGAAACCATTATATTAGTCAGAGACATTTCTCCTGTGATGTCATGACCTATAACAACCTTGTCTGTGACAACCCTCAGCTCTGATTCTCTCTCTCTCTCTCTCTCTCTCTCTCTCTCTCTCTCTCTCTCTCTCTCTCTCTCTCTCTCTCTCTCTCTCTCTCTCTCTCTCTCTCTCTCTCTCTCTCTCTCTCTCTCTCTCTCTCTCTCCTCTCTCTCTCTCTCTCTCTCTCTCTCTCTCTCTCTCTCTCTCTCTCTCTCTCTCTCTCTCTCTCTCTCTCTCTCTCTCTCTCTCTCCTCTCTCTCTCTCTCTCTCTCTCTCTCTCTCTCTCTCTCTCTCTCTCTCTCTCTCTCTCTCTCTCTCTCTCTCGTCACTAAGACACAGCTGTAAATACTAATGCAGAACCACAGAAGGGAATGAAGCTGATGAATGACATCATTCTAAATGTATTGGAAACAGCTGAGGCTGTGTCCAAAATGTTACCCTACTCCCTGTATAGAGCCCTATTGGCCCTGATCAAAAGTCATTCACTGTGGAGGGAATAGGGTACTATTTGGGAAGCAGCCTGAAACTGATGGCAGTGGATAATGAGCTCTCTATCAATGCAATAGTATGACCTACTTAGACCGGTAGGAAGAGGAGTTTACCTAAGTGATTGTGTTAATTGTGTCTCTCATCCCTTACTGGCCACCGAGGAGGACCACTCCTTTCTGTTTCCGTACATTTAATGTTACAGGGATCCTAGACACTTCCTCAGGCTGAGATCATGTACAGTACATGGTGACCTGTAAGAAGCCTATACCAGCAGGGGTGGAAAAGTCACTCTGGGAACTCACCACTGTAACATCGTCAGGATTTCATCACGTTTAGACGTGTCAAAATGAACGTGTTCCTCTACACACACCTCCACCCAAAGTCATACAGAAAGATCTGCATCCCAAATGGCACCCTATTCCCTATATAGTGCACTACTTTAGACCCTATTCCCTATATAGTGCACTACTTTAGACCCTATTCCCTATATAGTGCACTACTTTAGACCCTATTCCCTATATAGTGCACTTTCGGGACGCACAAATGGAGTAAGTGCAAATAGCGGCTACACTGCCGATCCCCTTACCCTGGTTCTCTGCCGATCCCCTTACCCTGGTTCTCTGCCGATCCCCTTACCTTGGTTCTCTGCCGATCCCCTTACCTTGGTTCTCTGCCGATCCCCTTACCTTGGTTCTCTGCCGATCCCCTTACCCTGGTTCTCTGCCGATCCCCTTACCCTGGTTCTCTGCCGATCCCCTTACCTTGGTTCTCTGCCGATCCCCTTACCCTGGTTCTCTGCCGATCCCCTTACCTTGGTTCTCTGCCGATCCCCTTACCCTGGTTCTCTGCCGATCCCCTTACCTTGGTTCTCTGCCGATCCCCTTACCCTGGTTCTCTGCCGATCCCCTTACCTTGGTTCTCTGCCGATCCCCTTACCTTGGTTCTCTGCCGATCCCCTTACCTTGGTTCTCTGCCGATCCCCTTACCCTGGTTCTCTGCCGATCCCCTTACCCTGGTTCTCTGCCGATCCCCTTACCCTGGTTCTCTGCCGATCACCTTACCTTGGTTCTCTGCCCGATCCCCTTACCTTGGTTCTCTGCCGATCCCCTTACCTTGGTTCTCTGCCGATCCCCTTACCTTGGTTCTCTGCCGATCCCCTTACCTTGGTTCTCTGCCGATCCCCTTACCTTGGTTCTCTGCCGATCCCCTTACCTTGGTTCTCTGCCGATCCCCTTACCTTGGTTCTCTGCCGATCCCCTTACCTTGGTTCTCTGCCGATCCCCTTACCCTGGTTCTCTGCCGATCCCCTTACCTTGGTTCTCTGCCGATCCCCTTACCTTGGTTCTCTGCCGATCCCCTTACCTTGGTTCTCTGCCGATCCCCTTACCTTGGTTCTCTGCCGATCCCCTTACCTTGGTTCTCTGCCGATCCCCTTACCTTGGTTCTCTGCCGATCCCCTTACCCTGGTTCTCTGCCGATCCCCTTACCTTGGTTCTCTGCCGATCCCCTTACCTTGGTTCTCTGCCGATCCCCTTACCTTGGTTCTCTGCCGATCCCCTTACCTTGGTTCTCTGCCGATCCCCTTACCTTGGTTCTCTGCCGATCCCCTTACCTTGGTTCTCTGCCGATCCCCTTACCTTGGTTCTCTGCCGATCCCCTTACCCTGGTTCTCTGCCGATCCCCTTACCTTGGTTCTCTGCCGATCCCCTTACCCTGGTTCTCTGCCGATCCCCTTACCCTGGTTCTCTGCCGATCCCCTTACCTTGGTTCTCTGCCGATCCCCATACCTTGGTTCTCTGCCGATCCCCATACCTTGGTTCTCTGCCGATCCCCTCACCCTGGTTCTCTGCCGATCCCCTCACCCTGGTTCTCTGCCGATCCCCTCACCTTGGTTCTCTGCCGATCCCCTTACCTTGGTTCTCTGCCGATCCCCTTACCTTGGTTCTCTGCCGATCCCCTTACCTTGGTTCTCTGCCGATCCCCTTACCTTGGTTCTCTGCCGATCCCCTTACCTTGGTTCTCTGCCGATCCCCTTACCTTGGTTCTCTGCCGATCCCCTTACCCTGGTTCTCTGCCGATCCCCTTACCTTGGTTCTCTGCCGATCCCCTTACCCTGGTTCTCTGCCGATCCCCTTACCTTGGTTCTCTGCCGATCCCCATACCTTGGTTCTCTGCCGATCCCCATACCTTGGTTCTCTGCCGATCCCCTCACCCTGGTTCTCTGCCGATCCCCTCACCCTGGTTCTCTGCCGATCACCTTACCTTGGTTCTCTGCCGATCCCCTTACCTTGGTTCTCTGCCGATCCCCTTACCTTGGTTCTCTGCCGATCCCCTTACCTTGGTTCTCTGCCGATCCCCTTACCCTGGTTCTCTGCCGATCCCCTTACCTTGGTTCTCTGCCGATCCCCATACCTTGGTTCTCTGCCGATCCCCATACCTTGGTTCTCTGCCGATCCCCTCACCCTGGTTCTCTGCCGATCCCCTCACCCTGGTTCTCTGCCGATCCCCTCACCTTGGTTCTCTGCCGATCCCCTCACCTTGGTTCTCTGCCGATCCCCTTACCTTGGTTCTCTGCCGATCCCCTTACCTTGGTTCTCTGCCGATCCCCTTACCTTGGTTCTCTGCCGATCCCCTTACCTTGGTTCTCTGCCGATCCCCTTACCTTGGTTCTCTGCCGATCCCCTTACCCTGGTTCTCTGCCGATCCCCTTACCTTGGTTCTCTGCCGATCCCCTTACCCTGGTTCTCTGCCGATCCCCTTACCTTGGTTCTCTGCCGATCCCCATACCTTGGTTCTCTGCCGATCCCCATACCTTGGTTCTCTGCCGATCCCCTCACCCTGGTTCTCTGCCGATCCCCTTACCCTGGTTCTCTGCCGATCACCTTACCTTGGTTCTCTGCCGATCCCCTTACCTTGGTTCTCTGCCGATCCCCTTACCTTGGTTCTCTGCCGATCCCCTTACCTTGGTTCTCTGCCGATCCCCTTACCTTGGTTCTCTGCCGATCCCCTTACCTTGGTTCTCTGCCGATCCCCTTACCTTGGTTCTCTGCCGATCCCCTTACCTTGGTTCTCTGCCGATCCCGTTACCTTGGTTCTCTGCCGATCCCCTTACCCTGGTTCTCTGCCGATCCCCTTACCTTGGTTCTCTGCCGATCCCCTTACCTTGGTTCTCTGCCGATCCCCTTACCTTGGTTCTCTGCCGATCCCCTTACCTTGGTTCTCTGCCGATCCCCTTACCTTGGTTCTCTGCCGATCCCCTTACCTTGGTTCTCTGCCGATCCCCTTACCTTGGTTCTCTGCCGATCCCCTTACCCTGGTTCTCTGCCGATCCCCTTACCTTGGTTCTCTGCCGATCCCCTTACCCTGGTTCTCTGCCGATCCCCTTACCTTGGTTCTCTGCCGATCCCCATACCTTGGTTCTCTGCCGATCCCCATACCTTGGTTCTCTGCCGATCCCCTCACCCTGGTTCTCTGCCGATCCCCTTACCTTGGTTCTCTGCCGATCCCCTTACCTTGGTTCTCTGCCGATCCCCTTACCCTGGTTCAATGGGAAAAAATGTATTTTCTCCCAGCTGCCTGATGGTAAAGTGGAGGGTATTCAAAAGGGCAGGAGGACTGGAGAAACAATGAATACTGTGACAATATAGACATTATTTTAAGCAGACTATGTTTGTCTATCGTTGTGACTTAGATAAAGATCAGATCAAATTTGATGACCAATTTATGCAGAAATCAGGGTAATTCCAAAGGGTTTGCTTACTTTTTCTTGCCACTGTATATGAGAGAGAGAGAGAGAGACGGATGGACAGAGGGACGGACGGACTGACAGATAGACAGAGAGGGACAGATAGACAGAGAGAGAGGGACAGAGACAGAGAGAGTGGGACAGAGGGACAGAAAGAGTAGGACAGAGACAGAGAGAGAGGGACAGAGAGACAGAGAGAAGGAGAGAGAGAAGGAGAGAGAGAGAAAGAGAGAGAGGCAGATAGACGAGAGACAGAGAGAGACAGAGAGAGAGAGAGAGTGAGAGACAGAGAGAGAAAGAGACAGAGAGAGCGAGAGAGAGAGAGAGACAGAGAGAGAGAGAAAGAGAGACAGAGAGAGAGAGAGAGAGAGTTACCATTACCAATGTAAAGTGTTGACTGTTGACTGCAGGGATTATGTGAAGTCTGTTGTGTTGTGATGAAGGACCATCGTTAGCCATGCATTCTGGCACTGTGTAGAGTGTGTGTGTACATGCCACGGTCAGTAGGGGTAATGAGTTGCCATAGCAACAGAAAAACCCCACTGGGCACAAGCCGGTTGAATCGCCGTTGTTTCAGCGTAATTTGTCAACGTATTGTGACACGGAATCTACGTGGAAAATAAACTGAATTTGCAGAAAGTCATCAACAGTCTACAACTGTTGTTTTGAGGGTGACATTTCAACCACAGTATAATGTCATCATGGTAACCAATTTTAAACATAAACACATGTTATACCTTGTAAAAAATATGTTGAATTTGTATCTTTGAAACAACGTCAGATCTTCAACGTTATATCCACTATCAAAAAATAAGAAAACAATCGGCTGGGCAGCATCTCCTACTGGAGAACGGATTTATTTACAGCTATTTCATTGGGCTCCCATCCAGGGTTTTAACCAAGCCCAGCTTGGCCTTGATATCCCTGACTACTACCATTGTGCTACCATTGTGCTACCATTGTGCTACCATTGTGCTACCATTGTGCTACCATTGTGCTATCGTGAGAATGATTATTGAGAGATCTCCAGATTCACTGTTGCTGTCAAAGTCATGCCAAAGGATAGGATTTAACAAAGCAAATGAAATGTAACCATACTTTAGAAGTCATACAGTATATCATCAATGATACTATTTCTGCGTATATAATCTTTGCATCATCAACAGCTATTGTTTCAATTCCACCCAGGGTTCAACTCAAAACAGGACAATATGTATAGGCCTAGGATCGCAAGCTTTGGTTGCTTTCAAATGTTGTTTTCAAGATAATAATATGTTGGATTCACGTCTCAACCTAAAATCTAAGTTAAAGAATTGGACGAAATCAAATCAAAGTTTAAATGCATTTAAAGTTGGACTTAATTTGATTTAGTCCTATTCTTTAACTTAAATTGTTGGTTGAGACGTGAATCCAACATGGCAGTTATTAATTTGTAGTCAAACTGGATATTGAATTGTGTTTGGTTGTCAACGCAACCAAATATCAACATTTGAAGATGTATCTTCTGCTTGGAAAGTTCCATCTGTGCTACTGACTTAGTCTGGATTTAATTTCAGTTTGATCTGATGCTACTGACTTAGTCTGGCTTTAATTACAGTTTGATCTGATGCTACTGACTTAGTCTGGATTTAATTACAGTTTGATCTGATGCTACTGACTTAGTCTGGCTTTAATTACAGTTTGATCTGATGCTACTGACTTAGTCTGGATTTAATTACAGTTTGATCTGATGCTACTGACTTAGTCTGGATTTAATTACAGTTTGATCTGATGCTACTGACTTAGTCTGGATTTAATTACAGTTTGATCTGATGCTCCTGACTTAGTCTGGATTTAATTACAGTTTGATCTGATGCTACTGACTTAGTCTGGATTTAATTACAGTTTGATCTGATGCTACTGACTTAGTCTGGCTTTAATTACAGTTTGATCTGATGCTACTGACTTAGTCTGGCTTTAATTACAGTTTGATCTGATGCTACTGACTTAGTCTGGATTTAATTACAGTTTGATCTGATGCTACTGACTTAGTCTGGTTTTAATTACAGTTTGATCTGATGCTACTGACTTAGTCTGGTTTTAATTACAGTTTGATCTGATGCTACTGACTTAGTCTGGCTTTAATTACAGTTTGATCTGATGCTACTGACTTAGTCTGGATTTAATTACAGTTTGATCTGATGCTACTGACTTAGTCTGGCTTTAATTACAGTTTGATCTGATGCTACTGACTTAGTCTGGCTTTAATTACAGTTTGATCTGATGCTACTGACTTAGTCTGGATTTAATTACAGTTTGATCTGATGCTACTGACTTAGTCTGGTTTTAATTACAGTTTGATCTGATGCTACTGACTTAGTCTGGATTTAATTACAGTTTGATCTGATGCTACTGACTTAGTCTGGATTTAATTACAGTTTGATCTGATGCTACTGACTTAGTCTGGATTTAATTACAGTTTGATCTGATGCTACTGACTTAGTCTGGCTTTAATTACAGTTTGATCTGATGCTACTGACTTAGTCTGGTTTTAATTACAGTTTGATCTGATGCTACTGACTTAGTCTGGCTTTAATTACAGTTTGATCTGATGCTACTGACTGGCTTTAATTACAGTTTGATCTGATGCTACTGACTTAGTCTGGCTTTAATTACAGTTTGATCTGATGCTACTGACTTAGTCTGGCTTTAATTACAGTTTGTCTACAAATTAATAATTGATATGTTGGATTCCCGTCTCAAATTCACATCTCAAACAACATTCAAAGTACTTTAAAAAAAAATAAAAAATCTAATCAAATCAAACTTTAGACGGAGACTTGAATCCAATACATCCATTATTAAACTGGAGTTAAAGCCAGAGGCACAAAAGATACATCTCCTTTAAATGTTGATACTTGGTCACGTTGACAACCAAACGCAATTCTGTATCACTTTTGTAAAGCTGCTCTGACAGCTCACCACACAACAATCTACTTACAGTTTAGCAACAATGTGGACCATTGTGAAGTTGTTTGCTACTAGATGGGACAAGTTTACTTAATATGTGTCCCAGTACAGGTTGTCCCAGTACAGGTTGTCCCAGTACAGGTTGTCCCAGTGCAGGTTGTCCCAGTACAGGTTGTCCCGGTGCAGGTTGTCCCAATACAGGTTGTCCCAGTACAGGTTGTCCCGGTGCAGGTTGTCCCGGTGCAGGTTGTCCCGGTGCAGGTTGTCCCAGTACAGGTTGTCCCAGTACAGGTTGTCCCAGTACAGGTTGTCCCAGTACAGGTTGTCCCAGTACAGGTTGCACCAGTACAGGTTGCACCAGTACAGGTTGTCCCAGTACAGGTTGTCCCAGTACAGGTTGTCCCAGTGCAGGTTGTCCCAGTACAGGTTGTCCCGGTGCAGGTTGTCCCAATACAGGTTGTCCCAGTACAGGTTGTCCCGGTGCCGGTTGTCCCGGTGCAGGTTGTCCCAGTACAGGTTGTCCCAGTGCAGGTTGTCCCGGTACAGGTTGTCCCGGTACAGGTTGTCCCAGTGCAGGTTGTCCCAGTGCAGGTTGTCCCAGTACAGGTTGTCCCGGTGCAGGTTGTCCCGGTGCAGGTTGTCCCAGTACAGGTTGTCCCAGTGCAGGTTGTCCCAGTACAGGTTGTCCCAGTGCAGGTTGTCCCGGTACAGGTTGTCCCGGTACAGGTTGTCCCGGTGCAGGTTGTCCCGGTGCAGGTTGTCCCGGTGCAGGTTGTTCCGGTACAGGTTGTCCCGGTACAGGTTGTCCCAGTACAGGTTGTCCCAGTACAGGTTGCACCAGTACAGGTTGCACCAGTACAGGTTGTCCCAGTGCAGGTTGTCCCAGTACAGGTTGTCCCAGTACAGGTTGCACCAGTACAGGTTGTCCCAGTGCAGGTTATCCCAGTGCAGGTTGTCCCAGTACAGGTTGTCCCAGTGCAGGTTGTCCCAGTACAGGTTGTCCCAGTGCAGGTTATCCCAGTACAGGTTGTCCCAGTACAGGTTGTCCCAGTACAGACTGACCCAGTGCAGGTTGTCCCAGTGCAGGTTGTCCCAGTACAGGTTGTCCCAGTACAGGTTGTCCCAGTGCAGGTTGCACCAGTACAGGTTGTCCCGGTGCAGGTTGTCCCGGTGCAGGTATCTGGGTTTCTGTGTCCATGACCCATAATACTGTATGTTTGGCTGACATCCAAAGACCTCAAGGCTGCCGTGTGAGCTGGCTGGAATGCAGACACCCACACCACACACACACACACACACGCACAAGCACACGCACACACACACGCACACGCACACGCACACGCACACGCACACGCACACGCACACGCACACACACACCACACACACGCGCACGCGCACGCGCACACACACACACACACACACACACACACACACACACACACACACACACACACACACACACACACACACACACACACACACACACACACACACACACACACACACACATACCATCAACAGACACACAGACACACGTACACACACACACACTCACTCACTCACTGCACTGGCTCCATGAACCTCATGCATCTTCAACAGAGCTCAGCTTTATCCCATAGTGTTGATTTAATCAACGTATAGAGCATACATTTTAAAACCATTAAACTAGAAAGAAGAGCACATGCTGAATTATTCACAAGCAACAGGAGAAAATATTGTACTACACGTGTCTTGCCCTCAAGCTAACGATGCCGTGTATAAAACACTGAGCTATTTTCCCACTCCCCAGAGCCAATACCTACCGCGTGAGTGTGTCTGTGGAGGCTGCTGAGGGGAGGACGGCTCTTAAATAAGAGCTGGAACGGAACGAATGGAACGGCATCAAACCATTGTGTTTGATGTATTTGATACCATTTCCCATATTTCTGCTCCAGCCATTACAACGAGCCTGTCCTCCCCAATTAATGTGCCATAAAACCTCCTGTGGTGTGTTGTGTTGTGTTGTGTGTGTGTGTGTGTGTGTGTGTGTGTGTGTGCGCATGTGTGTGTGTGTGTGTGTGTGTGTGCGTGCGTGTGTGTGTGTGTGTGTGTGTGCGTGCGTGTGTGTCTGTGTGTCTGTGTGTCTGTGTATAGCACTGTGCTATAAAGCAGCTGGAGGCAGAACAGAACAGCTCCTTGGCAGGGGTTGGATTTATCTTCAAGGACAAACAGCATGAAACTCTCACTAAATAAAGTCCACTTAGGAAAGGTCCTTAGAATCAGTATTTGGCCTAGATGGAAACAGCTTCCGTCTACCGTCTACGTACCAAATTAAAATTAAAATGTGTCCTTAGAAGCACCCCTGCACAGGGTGCAAGTCTTTGAAATGGAATGTAGCCACAGTAGGATAGGCTTGTGTCCAACATGGCCTCCTATTCCCTATATAGTGCACTACTTAGTGCACTATATAGAGATAGGGGGCCATATTATAGTGTATAGATCATATTACAGTGTATAGATCATATTGTAGTTGTAGATCATATTATAGTGTATAGATCATATTATAGTTATAGATCATATTATAGTTATAGATCATATTATAGTTATAGATCATATTATAGTGTATAGATCATATTATAGTGTATAGATCATATTATAGTTGTAGATTATATTATAGTTATAGATCATATTATAATTATATATCATATTATAGTTATATATCATATTATAGTTATATATCACATTATAGATCATATTATAATTATAGATCATATTATAGTTATAGATCATATTATACTTATATATCATATTATAGATCATATTATAGTTATAGATCATATTATAGTTATAGATCATATTATAGATCATATTATAGTTATAGATCATTTTATAGTTATAGATCATATAATAGTGCATACAGTGCCTTTGGAAGGTATTCATACCCCTTGACTTGTCCACATGTTGTGTTACAGCTTGAATCAAAAATGGATTAAATTAAGACTTTTGGTCACTGGCCTACACACAAAACCCCATAATGTCAAAGTGGAATTATGTTTTCAGATTTATTTTACTAATTAATTAAAAATGAAAATCTGAAATGTCTTGAGTCAATAAGTATTCAACCCCTTTGTTATGGCAATCCTATATAAGTTCAGGAGTAAAACTTTGCTTAATTAACAAGTCACATAATAAGTTGCATGGACTCACTCTGTGTGCAATAATAGTGTTTAACATGTTTTTTGAATGACTACCTTATCTCTTTACCACACAAATACAATGATATGTAAAGTCCCTCAGTCGAGCAGTGAATTTCAAACACAGATTAAACCACAAAGACCAGGGAGGCTCACAAAGAAGGGTACCTATTGGGAGATGAGTCCTTAGTACCCCACTACCACATGTCTTCAACACAAAAAAAGTGTGTGTATAGTGTGTGTGTATGCATGTGCCTATGTTTGTGTTGCTTCACAGTCACCGCTGTTCCATAAGGTGCATTTTATCTGTTTTTTAAATCGAACTGCTTGCATCAGTTACTTGATGTGGAATTGAGTTCCATGTAGTCATGGCTCTATGTAGTAGTGTGCGCCTCACATAGTCTGTTCTGGACTTGGGGACTATGAAGAGACCTCTGGTGGTATGTCTTGTGGGGTAGAGATTGACATGCATATGATTAATGTTTGCTCTCAGTGTACATATATGGGCCAGCCGTGCTGCCCTGTTCTGAGCCAATTGCAATTTCCTAAGTCCCTCTTTGTGGCACCTGACCACACTACTGAACAGTAGTCCAGGTGCGACAAAACTAGAATCTGTAGTACCTGCCTTATAGTGCTGTTAAAAATGTAGAGCAGCACTTTATTATGGACAGACTTCTCTCAATCTTAGCTACTGTTGCATAAATAGGTTTTGACTATGACAGTTTAGTCACCTCACTTTGCTCAATTTCCACATTATTTATTACAAAATTTAGTTGAGGTTTATGGTTTAGTGAATGATTTTTCCCAAATACATTGCTTTTAGTTTTTGAATTCTTTAGGACTAGCTCTTTGTTAAGTGTTGCAGTCATTTCAGCCGCTGTAGTAGCTGACGTGTATAGTGTTGAGTCATCCGCATACTCAAAGCCATTGGCATGTAGTTAGTAAAGATTGAAAAAAGTAGGGGGCCTAGACAGCTGCCCTGGGGAATTCCTGATTCTACCAGGATTATGTTGGAGAGGCTTCCATTAAAGAACACCCTCTGTGTTGTGTTTGACAGGTAACTCTTTATCCACAATATAGCAGGGGATGTAAAGCCATAACACATACTGTATGTTTTTCCAGCATCAGACTATAATCGATAATGTCAAAAGCTGCACTGAAGTCTAACAAAACAGCCCTCACAATCTTTTTATCATCAATTTCTCTCAGCCAATCATCAGTCATTTGTGTAAGTGCTGTGCTTGTTGAATGTCCTTCCTTATAAGCATGCTGAAAGTCTGTTGTCAATATGTTTACTGTAAAATAGCATTGTATCTGGTCATACACAATTTTTTACAAAACTTTACATGGTTATTTCAGCCGGTAAAGGAGGCTTTACTATTCTTAGGTAGCTGTCACGCCCTGACCTTAGTTCCTTTGTTATGTCTCTATTTTGGTTAGGTCAGGGCGTGAGTTGGGGTGGGCATTCTATGTTTTTGTTCTGTTTTATATTTCTATGTGTTTGGCCGAGTGTGGTTCTCAATCAGAGGCAGCTGTCTATCGTTGTCTCTGATTGAGAACCATACTTAGGTAGCCTCATCCCACCTGTGTTTTGTGGGTAGTTGTTTCCTGTTGTGTGTCTGCACCAGCCAGAACTGTTTCGGTCGATATTCTTTGTTATTTTTGTTATTTCAGTGTTCATTTAATAAATATGGACACGTACCACGCTGCACCTTGGTCCTCTCCTTCCAACAGCCGTTACAGTAGCGGAATGACTTTTGCTTTCCTCCAGGCCTCGGGGGCACACTTTCTAGTAGGCTTAAATTGAATATATGGCAAATAGGAGCAGCAAATTCGTTCGCTATAATCCTTAGAAATGTTCCAATCAAGTTGTCAGACTCCAGTGGCTTGTCATTGTTGATAGACAATAATATTTTTTTCACCTCTTCCACACTCACTTTATGGAATTCAAAATTACAATTCCTGTCTTTCATAATTTGGTCAGATATACTTGGATGTGTAGTGTTAGCGTTTTGTTGCTGGCATATCATGCCTACGTTTTCTAATCTTGCCAATTAAAAAATAAATAAAGTAGTCCACTACAGAGGACATTTAATAACATCCTGATGTCCACTACAGAGGACATTTAATAACATCCTGATGTCCACTACAGAGGATATTTAATAACATCCTGATGTCCACTACAGAGGACATTTAATAACATCCTGATGTCCACTACAGAGGACATTTATTAACAAGCTGATGTCCACTACAGAGGACATTTATTAACAAGTGAAGAACCAAAAATAAACAACTATCAAGGTGACACCCCCACACGTGATATCGTTGAAAAGCCCAGAATGTCCTACATCGTTGAAAAGCCCAGAATGTTCTACATCGTTGAAAAGCCCAGAATGTCCTATATTGTTGAAAAGCCCAGAATGTCCCATATCGTTGAAAAGCCCAGAATGTCCTATATTGTTGAAAAGCCCAGAATGTCCCATATCGTTGAAAAGCCCAGAATGTTCTATATCGTTGAAAAGCCCAGAATGTCCCATATCGTTGAAAAGCCCAGAATGTCCCATATCGTTGAAAAGCCCAGACTGTTCTATATTGTTGAAAAGCCCAACAGGACCTAACACAGCGGCACGAAATGGCCTTAGAGACACGGTGCAAAAACACATTTTCTTTTAGAGAGGTGAAACATAAATAGCAGGGGGTTTCAGGAATATATAGCAGTATGTGTTATATGATAGGATCATAAACGTCAGGTATTGACTTTAGAGAGAGAGAGAGAGAGAGAGAGCTAGGTCCCAAGGTGCCCTCGCTCTGAACCACACTCTGCTAGGCTATGTTCCAAATCAACCCCTAGCCCCTAGACACTACCCCCTAGGCACTCCTGTAGATCTGAAATGACTGGATTAAGTTTAAAGGACTACAGCAAAGAGTCCCCCCAGCCTAAGCCTATACAAATGAAACGTATTGAAACGTTCTGAACGATATATATAGTATATAAATATAGTAAATATACCTGAATCCCTCTCTACCAAACACATTTACATCTGCTATGATCAATCCCCCTTTACACAACCCATTTACATCTGCTATGATCAATCCCCCTTTACACAACACATTTACATCTGCTACGATCAATCTGATTTATACCCTTCTCATAATAATAATGTGTTTACCTGGTTGTAACAGAGACCATTTGGTTGTAATCTGGTGATATGACAACGTCTTCTCAACCAAAAAAAAAGACATATTGTCCACTGTTTCTCCCCCTAGATTCACAGAGGCCTAGACCTCCCCACCTCTATTCCCTCTGTTCCACAGTAATGGCACCAGCTATACCAGACCAGACTACACTAGACCTCCCCACCTCTATTCCCTCTGTTCCACAGTAATGGCACCAGCTAAACCAGACCAGACTACACTAGACCTCCCCACCTCTATTCCCTCTGTTCCACAGTAATGGCACCAGCTAAACCAGACCAGACTACACTAGACCTCCCCACCTCTATTCCCTCTGTTCCACAGTAATGGCACCAGCTAAACCAGACTACACTAGACCTCCCCACCTCTATTCCCTCTGTTCCACAGTAATGGCACCAGCTAAACCAGACCAGACTACACTTGACCAGACTACACTAGACCAAACCAAACCAGAATACACTTGACCAGACTACACTAGACCAAACCAAACCAGACTACACTAGACTACACTAGACCAGACTACACTAGACCAGACTACACTAGACCAGGCTACACTAGACCAGACTACACTAGACCAGACTACACTAGACCAGACTACACTAGACCAGGCTACACTAGACCAGACTACACTAGACCAGACTACACTAGACCAGACTAGACCAGACTACACTAGACCAGACTAGACCAGACTACACTAGACCAGACTAGACCAGACTACACTAGACCAGACCACACTAGACCAGACTACACTAGACCAGACTACACTAGACCAGACTACACTAGACCAGACTACACTAGACCAGACTACACTAGACCAGACCACACTAGACCAGGCTACACTAGACCAGGCTACACTAGACCAGACTACACTAGACCGGACTACACTAGACCAGACTACACCAGACTACACTAGACCAGACTACACTAGACCAGACCACACTAGACTAGATTACACCAGACTACACTAGACCAGACTACACTAGACTAAACCAGACTACACTAGACCAGACCACACTAGACTACACTAGACCAGACTACACTAGACCAGACCACACTAGAACAGACTACAGTAGACCAGACCACACTAGACCAGACTACAGTAGACTACACTAGACCAGACTACACTAGACCAGACTACACTAGACCAGACTACACTAGACCAGACTACACTAGACCAGACTAGACTACACTAGACCAGACTACACTAGAACAGACTACAGTAGACCAGACCACACTAGACCAGACTACAGTAGACTACACTAGACCAGACTACACTAGACCAGACTACAGTACACTAGACCAGACCACACTAGACCAGACCACACTAGACCAGACCACACTAGACCAGGCTACACTAGACCACACTACACTAGACCAGACTACACCATACCACACTAGACCAGACTACACTAGACCAGACTACACCATTTACATTTACGTCATTTAGCAGACGCTCTTATCCAGAGCGACTTACAAATTGGTGCATTCACCTTATACACCATACCACACTAGACCAGACTACACTAGACCAGACTACAGTAGACTACAGTAGACTACACCAAACTACAGTAGACTACACTAGACCAGACTACACTAGACCAGACTAGACTACACTAGACCAGACTACAGTAGACTACACTAGACCAGACTACAGTAGACTACACTAGACCAGACTACACTAGACCAGACTACAGTAGACTACACCAGACTATACTAGACCAGACTACAGTAGACTACACTAGACCACACCAGACTAGACTACACCAGACCAGGTTACACTAGACCAGACCACATTAGACCAGACTACAGTAGACTACACTAGACCAGACTACACTAGACCACATTAGACCAGACTACATTAGAATAGACCACACTAGACTACACCAGACCAGGTTACACTAGACCAGACCACATTAGACCAGACTACACTAGACCAGACTACACTAGACTACACTAGACCAGACTACACTAGACCAGACTACACTAGACCAGACTACACTAGACCAGACTACACTAGACCAGACCACACTAGACTAGACCACACTAGACCAGACTACACTAGACCAGACTACACTAGACCAGACCACACTAGACCAGACTACACTAGACCAGACTACACTAGACCAGACCACACTAGACTAGACCACACTAGACCAGACTACACTAGACCAGACTACACTAGACCAGACCACACTAGACCAGACCACACTAGACTAGACCAGACTACACTAGACCAGACCACACTAGACTAGACTAAACCAGACCAGACTAATAGAGACATTACACCATAGTTTTTTTATTGACAACACAATTGTTTTTTTTATTGACAACAGTGAGGGAACACTTACTCCATAATGCCTGGCTGTATTCACCAGCATTAACCACCAGGCTATTAGAAGGCTGAGGGGAGAAAGTCATCTAAGAGCATGTAACAGGGTGATTATTTATGATAACGTTTTGTAAAATCAGAGCAGCTCTCTGCTGCCACCTGGTGTTTAATAACAATTTGTAACAGCCTAAACACAGTATTGTATATAAACTCTAGGTAAAAAACAAACACAATCCTAAGGCTCTACCGTCTGAACCTTAGGTAATGACCTACATTGGCATTATAAACTGGGTAGTTTGAGTCCTGGATGCTGATTGGCTGAAACCGTGGTATATTAAAGCCGTGGTATATAAGACATAAACTGGGTGGTTCGAGCCCTGAATGCTGATTGGCTGACAGCCGTGGTATATTAGACCATATACCACGGGTATGACAAAACATTTATTTTTACTGCTTTAATCCCGTTGGTAACCAGTTTATAACAGCAATAAGGCACCTCAGGGGTTTGTGGTATATGGCTAAGATATCACAGCTAATGGATGTATGCAGGCACTCTGCGTTGCATCGTGCTTATGAACAGACGTTAGCTGTGGTATATTAGCCATATACCACACCCCCCTCGGGCCGTATTGCTTAAAATAAACTATTTAGTGATGCTATAAAAGATAGTTGGCATACATTTCACCCCAGCAGGTGAAGCATGTCTTCTGTTATATTGAGTAGTATTCATATACATACATTTCACCCCAGCAGGTGAAGCATGTCTTCTGTTATATTGAGTAGTATTCATATACATACATTTCACCCCAGCAGGTGAAGCATGTCTTCTGTTACATTGAGTAGTATTCATATACATACATTTTATTCAACGCTTCCTGAACTCTCCCAGGGGAGAAGTGTATTGTATGTGTATCACAAATGGCATCCTATTCCCTATTAAAAGGGCACTACTTTTGACCAGAGCCCTATAGGTCGTGTTCTAAAGTAGTGCACCGTAAATCGGGAATAGTATGTCATTTGGGAAGGAAACTGGGGTGTGTGCAACTGTAGCAGGAGAGACACAAAAGGCACCGTCCAGAATTGGGACCATAAAGATTGAATTGACATTATTGTACAGACCAGGCAGGGCTACCAAGTGCAGCGGGAGAATAAAAACAACGCTAACAGCTACATTTTACTCACTGACATTTTCCCCTCTGATACCACCATCCACTTTAAAAGGTAAGAGGTAACAACATTTCTGTAACACTGGGGCATATTCATCAAAGGTTTATGTGAGCAGAACATTAGACCTACTGCACTAAAGACACGGTTGTTTATTGATTAGTCTACCTCATCTTTTGAACTGTTGTTAAGTGAGAGAACTTTATAAATAGTATTTTATAATATCATAAAAAAAACTAAAAAAAACAGTCATTAGATACAAATTCATACAACAGACATAATAGAAAAGAAAGTCATGGACAAACAAACCAATAATACTCACATAATGCCTTGACATTAATGTATTAATCCCACAGTCCATTGTGTCTCGACTCTTTCCCAAGATCCTCAGGTTTTCCTGAGAAACCCCGGTAGGAAGATTCCCATAATCATAAGTGAAGAAGCAGGAAATCAGAAATCTTCCAAACAGGATTTCTGGAAAAACAGGATTTTTTTTATGAACGATTCCACCCCCCCCCCCCTCCCAACTCCCCCCCACCCCCTAACCCCCCCCCTAACCCCCCGTATCTATCCATCAAATCACCAACAGGTACAGCTGACGCCGGCCGCTAGTATTAGAATCACAGTCAGGGCGACCAGGAGTCCCAGAGCCACAATGGACGCAGTGACCGCCCAGATGTAGGTGCCCTTGGAGAAGTCAACCAGTGGGGTCCTCATGGCCAGCCTGACCCTGCGAGCCTTCTGGAAGTTCTGGGGTGGATACCGCGGCATGTTGACCCCCTCCATGCCCAGGGACTTGACCAGACACGCCCGATGGTGGCTGAACTGATCAAAGGTGTGTTTCCCATGATACCTGCCTGTTCCACTCTGACCTGTGGGGGTGGGGGGTGGGGGGGCAGTAAGGGTTAGAAACAGACGTTATGACGTTCAGGCAGCATTTCCCAGAAACCCCAGTTGGAAGATCCCCAAAATCAGGAAGGAAGCAGCAGGAAATCCGGAATCCTCCAACCAGGATTTTGTAAGTACCTGGGACATTTGGGAAACCTATTGGAAGTTTGTAACCCGAGTCGAGAACCAAGCATCATGTTAGCTACTGTATGTTGCTTTCCATTCCAGCAAACCTCTTATATATGTGACATTATATGTGAAAGCAGTTTGTTGGTTCTAGATCTTGATCAATGCTTTAACAAGATGTAAACAATCTGAATTTCAAATTGGCTGTCTGACTAGAATGAAATGATAGATTTGAATGGAAGATTAGACAACAATACATCTACCGAGCATACGACAGCTCGCCACCAGCAAAAGCCGTGGCTCATCGTCATTAGAGAGGATCGGAGGTGGAAAGCCAAAACCACTAACAGCAGTCGAGGGGTGGAAAGCCAAAACCACTAACAGCAGTCGAGGGGTGGAAAGCCAAAACCACTAACAGCAGTCGAGGGGTGGAAAGCCAAAACCACTAACAACAGGCGAGGGGTGGAAAGCCAAAACCACTAACAGCAGTCGAGGGGTGGAAAGCCAAAACCACTGACAGCAGTCGAGGGGTGGAAAGCCAAAACCACTGACAGCAGTCGAGGGGTGGAAAGCCAAAACCACTAACAGCAGGCGAGGGGTGGAAAGCCAAAACCACTAACAACAGGCGAGGGGTGGAAAGCCAAAACCACTAACAGCAGTCGAGGGGTGGAAAGCCAAAACCACTAACAGCAGTCGAGGGGTGGAAAGCCAAAACCACTAACAGCAGGCGAGGGGTGGAAAGCCAAAACCACTAACAGCAGTCGAGGGGTGGAAAGCCAAAACCCCTAACAGCAGTCGAGGGGTGGAAAGCCAAAACCACTAACAACAGGCGAGGGGTGGAAAGCCAAAACCACTAACAGCAGTCGAGGGGTGGAAAGCCAAAACCACTGACAGCAGGCGAGGGGTGGAAAGCCAAAACCACTAACAGCAGGCGAGGGGTGGAAAGCCAAAACCACTGACAGCAGTCGAGGGGTGGAAAGCCAAAACCACTGACAGCAGTCGAGGGGTGGAAAGCCAAAACCACTGACAGCAGTCGAGGGGTGGAAAGCCAAAACCACTGACAGCAGTCGAGGGGTGGAAAGCCAAAACCACTAACAGCAGTCGAGGGGTGGAAAGCCAAAACCACTGACAGCAGTCGAGGGGTGGAAAGCCAAAACCACTGACAGCAGTCGAGGGGTGGAAAGCCAAAACCACTAACAGCAGGCGAGGGGTGGAAAGCCAAAACCACTGACAGCAGTCGAGGGGTGGAAAGCCAAAACCACTGACAGCAGTCGAGGGGTGGAAAGCCAAAACCACTGACAGCAGTCGAGGGGTGGAAAGCCAAAACCACTAACAGCAGTCGAGGGGTGGAAAGCCAAAACCACTAACAGCAGTCGAGGGGTGGAAAGCCAAAACCACTAACAGCAGTCGAGGGGTGGAAAGCCAAAACCACTGACAGCAGGCGAGGGGTGGAAAGCCAAAACCACTAACAGCAGTCGAGGGTTTGTACCACCAAGGTTATGTGTTTAGTCACAGTGACATGGACATGGACACGCAAAGCCATGAGACAATATTCTAGAGCCAAGGAAACCAGACACGGGGATATGTCTTTTGTTGAATGTACACTACCGTTCAAAAGTTTGGTCTTTGTTTCTGCCCATTTTGAGCCTGTAATCTAACCCACAAATGCTGCTGCTCCAGATACTCAGCTAGTCTGAAGAAGGCCAGTTTTATTGCTTCTTTAATCAGAACAACAGTTTTCAGCTGTGCTAACATAATTGCAAAAGGGTTTTCTAATGATCAATTAGCCTTTTAAAATGATAAACTTGGATTAGCTAACACAACGTGGCATTGGAACACAGGAGTGATGGTTGCTGATAATGGGCCTCTGTACGCCTATGTAAATATTCCATTAAAAATCTGCCATTTCCAGCTACAATAGTCATTGACAACATTAACAATATCTACGTTGTATTTCTGATCAATTTGATGTTATTTTAATGGACATAAAATGTGCTTTTCTTTCTAAACAAGGACATTTCTAAGTGACCCCAAACTTTTGAACGTTAGTGTATGTCGGCCAATACAGGTACAGACTGGCTAGCGCCAGATTTTCCAGACCCTCCAACAGGTGCAGTTCAGGCCACCAGCAATTAGCAGGATGGCAGTCAAGGTGACCAAGAGACCGAAAGCAAAGACGGTGGCCGTCACGGCCCAGATGTAGGTTTTCCTAGAGAAGTCAACCAGTGGGGTCCTCATGGCCAGCCTGACCCTGCGAGCGTTCTGGAAGTTCTGGGGTGGGTACCGCACCATGTTGACCTCCTCCATGCCCAGGGACTTGACCAGACATGCCCGATGGTGGCTTAACTGGTCAAAGGTGTGTTTCCCATGATACCTGCCTGTTCCACTCTGACCTGTGGGGTTCAGAGGTCACAGGGCTAGGGTCAAATGAAGGGGGGGGGTAAGGGGTTCATGTGACTTGTTGTTAAGGATGAGACGTTAGCTGCATGACGCTCTAGCATTATTTATCCGGCTCAGTCCCAAGGCCGCGCTACCCTCCGACTCAGTCCCAAGGACGGCTACCCTCCGACTCAGTCCCAAGGACGGTTACCCTCCGACTCAGGCTACCATCTGACTCAGTCCCAAGGCCGCACTACCCTCCAACTCAGGCTACCATCTGACTCAGTTCCAAGGATCCGCTACCCTCTGACTCAGTCCCAAGGCCGCGCTACCCTCCAACTCAGGCTACCCTCTGCCTCAGTCCCAAGGCCGCGCTACCCTCCGACTCAGTCCCAAGGCCGCGCTACCCTCCGACTCAGTCCCAAGGCCGCGCTACCCTCCGACTCAGTCCCAAGGCCGCGCTACCCTCCGACTCAGTCCCAAGGCCGCGCTACCCTCCGACTCAGTCCCAAGGCCGCGCTACCCTCCGACTCAGTCCCAAGGCCGCGCTACCCTCCGACTCAGTCCCAAGGCCGCGCTACCCTCCGACTCAGTCCCAAGGCCGCGCTACCCTCCGACTCAGTCCCAAGGACGCGCTACCCTCCGACTCAGTCCCAAGGACGGCTACCCTCCGACTCAGTCCCAAGGACGGCTACCCTCCGACTCAGTCCCAAGGACGGCTACCCTCCGACTCAGTCCCAAGGACGGCTACCCTCCGACTCAGTCCCAAGGACGGCTACCCTCCGACTCAGTCCCAAGGACGGCTACCCTCCGACTCAGTCCCAAGGACGGCTACCCTCCGACTCAGTCCCAAGGACGGCTACCCTCCGACTCAGTCCCAAGGACGGCTACCCTCCGACTCAGTCCCAAGGACGGCTACCCTCCGACTCAGTCCCAAGGACGGCTACCCTCCGACTCAGTCCCAAGGACGGCTACCCTCCGACTCAGTCCCAAGGACGGCTACCCTCCGACTCAGTCCCAAGGACGGCTACCCTCCGACTCAGTCCCAAGGACGGCTACCCTCCGACTCAGTCCCAAGGACGGCTACCCTCCGACTCAGTCCCAAGGACGGCTACCCTCCGACTCAGTCCCAAGGACGGCTACCCTCCGACTCAGTCCCAAGGACGGCTACCCTCCGACTCAGTCCCAAGGACGGCTACCCTCCGACTCAGTCCCAAGGACGGCTACCCTCCGACTCAGTCCCAAGGACGGCTACCCTCCGACTCAGTCCCAAGGACGGCTACCCTCCGACTCAGTCCCAAGGACGGCTACCCTCCGACTCAGTCCCAAGGACGGCTACCCTCCGACTCAGTCCCAAGGACGGCTACCCTCCGACTCAGTCCCAAGGACGGCTACCCTCCGACTCAGTCCCAAGGACGGCTACCCTCCGACTCAGTCCCAAGGACGGCTACCCTCCGACTCAGTCCCAAGGACGGCTACCCTCCGACTCAGTCCCAAGGACGGCTACCCTCCGACTCAGTCCCAAGGACGGCTACCCTCCGACTCAGTCCCAAGGACGGCTACCCTCCGACTCAGTCCCAAGGACGGCTACCCTCCGACTCAGTCCCAAGGACGGCTACCCTCCGACTCAGTCCCAAGGACGGCTACCCTCCGACTCAGTCCCAAGGACGGCTACCCTCCGACTCAGTCCCAAGGACGGCTACCCTCCGACTCAGTCCCAAGGACGGCTACCCTCCGACTCAGTCCCAAGGACGGCTACCCTCCGACTCAGTCCCAAGGACGGCTACCCTCCGACTCAGTCCCAAGGACGGCTACCCTCCGACTCAGTCCCAAGGACGGCTACCCTCCGACTCAGTCCCAAGGACGGCTACCCTCCGACTCAGTCCCAAGGACGGCTACCCTCCGACTCAGTCCCAAGGACGGCTACCCTCCGACTCAGTCCCAAGGACGGCTACCCTCCGACTCAGTCCCAAGGACGGCTACCCTCCGACTCAGTCCCAAGGACGGCTACCCTCCGACTCAGTCCCAAGGACGGCTACCCTCCGACTCAGTCCCAAGGACGGCTACCCTCCGAATCAGTCCCAAGGACGGCTACCCTCCGACTCAGTCCCAAGGACGGCTACCCTCCGACTCAGTCCCAAGGACGGCTACCCTCCGACTCAGTCCCAAGGACGGCTACCCTCCGACTCAGTCCCAAGGACGGCTACCCTCCGACTCAGTCCCAAGGACGGCTACCCTCCGACTCAGTCCCAAGGACGGCTACCCTCCGACTCAGTCCCAAGGACGGCTACCCTCCGACTCAGTCCCAAGGACGGCTACCCTCCGACTCAGTCCCAAGGACGGCTACCCTCCGACTCAGTCCCAAGGACGGCTACCCTCCGACTCAGTCCCAAGGACGGCTACCCTCCGACTCAGTCCCAAGGACGGCTACCCTCCGACTCAGTCCCAAGGACGGCTACCCTCCGACTCAGTCCCAAGGACGGCTACCCTCCGACTCAGTCCCAAGGACGGCTACCCTCCGACTCAGTCCCAAGGACGGCTACCCTCCGACTCAGTCCCAAGGACGGCTACCCTCCGACTCAGTCCCAAGGACGGCTACCCTCCGACTCAGTCCCAAGGTCGGCTACCCTCCGACTCAGTCCCAAGGACGGCTACCCTCCGACTCAGTCCCAAGGACGGCTACCCTCCGACTCAGTCCCAAGGACGGCTACCCTCCGACTCAGTCCCAAGGACGGCTACCCTCCGACTCAGTCCCAAGGACGGCTACCCTCCGACTCAGTCCCAAGGACGGCTACCCTCCGACTCAGTCCCAAGGACGGCTACCCTCCGACTCAGTCCCAAGGACGGCTACCCTCCGACTCAGTCCCAAGGACGGCTACCCTCCGACTCAGTCCCAAGGACGGCTACCCTCCGACTCAGTCCCAAGGACGGCTACCCTCCAAATCAGGCAACCATCTGACTCAGTCCCAAGGCCGCGCTACCCTCCAACTCAGGCTACCATCTGACTCAGTCCCAAGGCCGCGCTACCCTCTGACTGAGTCCCAAGGACAGCTACCCTCCGACTCAGTCCCAAGGACGGCTACCCTCCAACTCAGGCTACCCTCTGACTCAGTCCCAAGGACATGCTACCCTCCGACTCGCGCTACCCTCCGACTCAGTCCCAAGGACGTGTTACCCTCCCAACTCAGGCTACCCTCCGACTCGCGCTACCCTCCAACTCAGTCCCAAGGACGTGTTACCCTCCCAACTCAGGCTACCCTCCGACTCAGTCCCAAGGAGCCACTACCCTCCGACTCAGGGTACCCTCTGACTCAGTCCCAAGGACGCGCTACCCTCCGACTCAGGCTACCCTCCGACTCAGTCCCAAGGACGTGCTACCCTCCGACTCAAGCTACCCTCCGACTCAGTCCCAAGGACAAGCTACCATCAGACTCAGGCTATCCTCCGACTCAGTCCCAAGGATCTGCTACCCTCCGACTCAGGCTACCCTCTGACTCGGTCCCAAGGACGCGCTACCCTCCGAATCAGGCTACCCTCCGACTCAGTCCCAAGGATAAGCTACCCTCCGACTCAGGCTATCCTCCGACTCAGTCCCAAGGACAAGCTACCCTCCGACTCAGGCTATTCTCAGACTCAGTCCCAAGGATAAGCTATCCTCAGACTCAGGAGTTCATGTGACTTGTTGTTAAAGATTAGACGTTAGCTGCATGATGATCTAGCAGTATTTCACCGACTCAGTCCCAAGGACGCCCTACCCTCCGACTCGCGCTACCCTCCGACTCGCGCTACCCTCCGACTCGGTAAAGTTAGTAAGTTACTTACAGTAGAAGTTTGGCCAATGCTTGACTAGCAGGTGTTGGTCCTGGACAAATGTGTGGTAGTGTTGGAATGAGGTTCTGTTACCATAGGCACCAAGTTAGTGGGGGCTTTGGGTCAAAGGGTGAATATAGACTCAGTCTGTCTGTCTACCGCAGACAAGCCACCATTGGACTGCCGTAGGCATGACTATTGTAGTGGCAAGCTGTGGTTGGGCCGGCAGTGGCATCCTATCATATCAGCTGCCATCAGTTAACCAGCATCGACCCAATACCGGCTAGCGTGCCAACCTAGGTCTGGCTAGGCAACATCCCAAAAAGACTTGGCGTAAGCATAAAGTATCATAAAAGAGTTCTTACCTACACCCCCAAAGGGCAGAGAGGTGAGGGTGTAGTGCATCATGACGTCGTTGACGGTCACCCCGCCACTGGTCGTCTCAGCCAGCATTCGCTTTATCACCTTATTGACAGAGACAGAGATGTCTTTTATCAGCCCCCCATTGGTAAATAGCTACTGTACATACCGAAATAAGTACACATGTTGTTGCCACTGTAACAGCTCACCTTCTTACAGTTGAATCACATTTCACCAAAGAGCTCACCTAAATGTGACCCATGCCCAATCCCAAATCAACCCCTAAACCCACTTGTGGAGATCTGAGTGGATTTGACAGGCGTAAGCAATATTCTTAATAGCTCCACCTTGTGAAGTGAAGTTTCACCATGTCGCTTATACTAATTCAATTATATAAGATCTTCAGATGAGCGTAAGGTCGCAGGGATTGATTTGGGATTCAGCCGTACTCCATAGGTTGCTCACTCGCTCCCTACAGACCTTCTTGTTGGAGGAGAAGACGTAGATCGCCAGGGGCTTCTCTCTCTCACTGATGAAGTGGATGGCGTCATCTATGTCGCTGACGGTCACTATGGGCAACAGGGGGCCGAAGATCTCCTCCTGCATCAGCCTAGCATGGGGGGGCACGTCCTTCACCACCGTGGGGGCTGAGGGGTCAGAGGTCAGGGTTGTTGACCAACCAAGCATAGTTCCCAAGTGTTTCAGAAATTCAAGTTGGAGGATTACAAAAATGCAACATTACTGGAACTTTCCCAAAGTCCTCGCTATTCCAGAAAAACCAGTTGGAGTAAAACCAGTTGAAGAAAAACCAACCAGTTGAAGAAAAACCAACCAGTTGGAGTAAAACCATTTGGAGAAAAACCAGTTGGAGTAAAACCAGTTGGAGAAAAAACAAACATTTGGAGAAAAAACAACCAGTTGGAGAAAAACAACCAGTTGGAGAAAAACCAACCAGTTGGAGAAAAACCAACCAGAGAAAAACCAAACAGTTGGAGAAAAACCAACCAGTTGGAGAAAAACCAAACAGTTGGAGAAAAACCAACCAGTTGGAGAAAAACCAACCAGAGAAAAACCAAACAGTTGGAGAAAAACCAACCAGTTGGAGAAAAACCAAACAGTTGGAGAAAAACCAACCAGTTGGAGAAAAACCAACCAGAGAAAAACCAAACAGTTGGAGAAAAACCAACCAGTTGGAGAAAAACCAGTTGGAGAAAAACCAACCAGTTGGAGAAAAACCAACCAGTTGGAGAAAAACCAACCAGTTGGAGAAAAACCAACCAGTTGGAGAAAAACCAGTTGGATAATTCCAAATTGGTAAATTCTTAGTTGGAGGACTGCCAGTTGGAGCAATCCCAGTTGGGAGATTCCTGGAATCAAGAGGAATAAGCAGGGAGGCAATCCTCAAACTGGGGAATTCTCCAACTGGGAAATCTCCAACTGTGATATCTGGTGAACCTTGGAACGCTGGGAAATGTCCCGGGCATGTTGCAACCCTAGGTCAAATACAGTACTATTACAACCCAAGTCAACTACAAATGTATCACCAAATATTTGTGAGCCCTATCAGTCTGCATACCAATGTAGCGCTGTGATGAGTCACTCTGGCCCCCTAGCGCCGCTGTGTAGCCATCCAGTAGAGCCATCACGCGGTTGAAGTGGCGCTGGTTGATGATGCGGCCGTAGTCAGGGGAGGATTTGGGGTCCGGCCCATAGAACTCCTTGGATTAAGGAAAACAATCTTTGGATTATTTCAGGGGTATTCAACCTGGGGTCCACGCGGAAGTACTGCAAAGGGTCCGCACATTTTTTATACTTTTACGCGGATTTGGTTTGGTTATTATTTTTGTATGAATATTGCTAGCAACAAAAGAATAAACATATTTTCAATTACATACCTACAGGAGAAAAGCGGCAAATGTCTTCTTTCAAGTCAACTCCTTATTATAAGCAAATTACACTCACTGGAGTATCTGACAAAGGCTTTGAAAAAGCACCTGCGAGTATCAGTCCCAGCAATTGCCGCTGGCCGCTGACTTGGACATATATTTTTGCCAACACATGGTTAACCTTTGTTTAACCAGCTACTAGCTAAATGTGTTTCGAGTTACCTTTCTAGCTAATAGGCTATGCTAGAGTTTAAACTTCCAATTATAAATGTGGGGAGGTCAAAATAATGAAAAACTATCTACCAAATCTATGAATTTAAAAAATGTTGATTCATTCTCCTTGTCATTATCATTCACCTGATGATAAGACATTACCTTTGTTGGAGGGGCTAACTGACAGTAGCAGACTGGTACCTTACAGTTAATCAGGTTTGGGGTCAATTCAGGTTTCAATTCAGTCCCATGGTGTTTATACTTGTTAATCTGTACAAACAATAGTACACGTGGTACCTTCAGGCTTTTGGAAATTGCTCCCAAGGAGGAACCACACTTGTGGAGGTCTTCTAAAGAAGCTTCTGGAATGTTTAAAGGTACAACTTAGTATATGAAAACCTCTGACCCACTGGATACAGGGAATTGTAAGTGAAATAATCTGTCTGTAAACAATTGTTGGAAGTCCTAACCGACTTGCCAAAACTATAGTTTGTTAACAAGAAATTTGTGGAGTGGTTGAAAAACGAGTTTTAATGACCCCAACCTAAGGGTATGTAAACTTCCGACTTCAACTACAGATATAGAACTATATATAACTATATATATATATATATAGAGAGAGAGAGTGCCCCCAATTAAATAGATAGAGGGATAGAGATAGAGAAATATCCCTTTATTTTTTTGAGCAGTGTAGATAGAGGGGTAGAGATATAGACAGAGGGATAGAGATAGAGAAATATATAGATAGAGATATAGATAGAGGGGTAGAGATATAGATAGAGGGGTAGAGATATAGACAGAGGGATAGAGATATAGACAGAGCGATAGAGATATAGCTAGATGGATCCATATATAGATAGAGATATAGATAGAGGGATAGAGATATAGATAGAGATATAGATAGAGGGATAGAGATATCGATAGAGATATAGATAGAGGGATAGAGATTAGATAGAGATATAGATAGAGGGATAGAGAAATAGATATAGATAGAGGGATAGAGATATAGATAGATGGATAGAGATATATAGATAGAGGGATAGAGATATAGATAGATGGATAGAGATATAGATAGATGGATCCATATATAGATAGAGATATAGATAGAGGGATAGAGATATAGATAGAGATATAGATAGAGATATAGATAGAGGGATAGAGATATAGATAGAGGGATAGAGATAGAGATAGAGATAGAGGGATAGAGATATAGATAAAGGGATAGAGATACAGATAGAGGGATAGAAATATAGATAGAGGGGTAGAGATATAGATAGAGAGGTAGAGATATAGATAGAGGGATAGAGATATAGATAGAGGGGTAGAGATATAGATAGAGGGATAGAAATATAGATAGAGGGGTAGAGATATAGATAGAGGGGTAGAGATATAGATAGAGGGGTAGAGATATAGATAGAGGGGTAGAGATATAGATAGAGGGGTAGAGATATAGATAGAGGGGTAGAGATATAGATAGAGGGATAGAAATATAGATAGAGGGGTAGAGATATAGATAGAGGGGTAGAGATATAGATAGAGGGGTAGAGATATAGATAGAGGGGTAGAGATATAGAGGGGTAGAGATAGAGAAAGATATAGATATAGACAGAGGGGTAGAGATATATAGATAGAGGGATAGAGATATAGATAGATGGATACATATAGGATAGAGATATATAGATAGAGGGATAGAGACAGAGAGAGGGATGAAGATCGAGATAGGGATAGAGAGAGAAAGGGATAGAGAGAGATAGGGATAGAGAGAGAAAGGGATAGAGAGAGAAAGGGATAGAGAGAGATAGGGATAGAGAGAGAAAGGGATAGAGAGAGAAAGGGATAGAGAGAGAAAGGGATAGAGAGAGAAAGGGATAGAGAGAGAAAGGGATAGAGAGAGAAAGGGATAGAGAGAGAAAGGGATAGAGAGAGAAAGGGATAGAGAGAGAAAGGGATAGAGAGAGATAGATTAAGTAAGAGACCAGTAGTGTCTGCCGGATGCCCTCCACCACTCTGTTCTGGATGCTGGGTTCACACAGGATGTAGTCCGGGGCGATGCACGTCTGACCGCAGTTCACAAACTTCCCCCACGTGATACGCCTGTAGTGGACACACAACCCCAAAAATCACAGAGATAAAATAGATAACTTCCCCCACGTGATACGCCTGTAGTGGACACACAACCCTAAAATCACAGAGATAAAATAGATAACTTCCCCCACGTAATACGCCTGTAGTGGACACACAACCCAAAAATCACAGAGATAAAATAGATAACTTCCCCCACGTGATACGCCTGTAGTGGACACACAACCCCAAAATCACAGAGATAAAATAGATAACTTCCCCCACGTGATACGCCTGTAGTGGACACACAACCTCAAAATCACAGAGATAAAATAGATAACTTCCCCCACGTAATACGCCTGTAGTGGACACACAACCCAAAAATCACAGAGATAAAATAGATAACTTCCCCCACGTGATACGCCTGTAGTGGACACACAACCCCAAAATCACAGAGATAAAATAGATAACTTCCCCCACGTGATACGCCTGTAGTGGACACACAACCTCAAAATCACAGAGATAAAATAGATAACTTCCCCCAAGTGATACGCCTGTAGTGGACACACAACCCCAAAATCACAGAGATAAAATAGATAACTTCCCCCACGTGATACGCCTGTAGTGGACACACAACCCCAAAATCACAGAGATAAAATAGATAACTTGAAAATGTTTCTGTTCCGATGCTTCATCCTTGGGGCAGGGAGCTAAGCATGTATATTATCATTACATCAAAAGACCCCTATACCCTGCGCCTCCCAATTCTAATCTTTGTGGTCAATCTTTGTTGTAACTCATTTTTTCCCCCCAAAGACAATCATGGTACCAATAATTGCTTCTAATACACCAGAGGTATGTTCTTGAACTGATTAATTTGGTGTATTAGAAGTAAATATTGGTAACATGATTGTCTTCTAAGCATTTTTAATTACACGAAGATTGCCATTTTTCCATTCACTTCAACGAGGGTCATTCACTTCAACGAGGGTCATTCACTACAATGGGGGGGTTATTCACTACAACGAGGGGGTCATTCACTACAATGGGGGGGTCATTCACTACAATGGGGGGTCATTCACTACAATGGGGGGGTCATTCACTACAACGGGGGGGTCATTCACTACAACGGGGGGTCATTCACTACAACGGGGGGTCATTCACTACAATGGGGGTCATTCACTACAACGGGGGTCATTCACTACAACGGGGGGTCATTCACTACAACGGGGGGTCATACACTACAATGGGGGTCATTCACTACAACGGGGGTCATTCACTACAACGGGGGGTCATTCACTACAACGAGGGTCATTCACTACAATGGGGGGGTCATTCACTACAACGAGGGGTCATTCACTACAATGGGGGGTCATTCACTACAATGGGGGGGTCATTCACTACAACGAGGGTCATTCACTACAACGAGGGTCATTCACTACAACGAGGGGGTCATTCACTACAACGAGGGTCATTCACTACAACGAGGGTCATTCACTACAATGGGGGGTCATTCACTACAACGAGGGTCATTCACTACAACGGGGGGTCATTCACTACAACGGGGGGTCATTCACTACAACGGGGGGTCATTCACTACAACGGGGGGTCATTCACTACAACGGGGGGTCATTCACTACAATGGGGGTCATTCACTACAACGGGGGTCATTCACTACAACGAGGGTCATTCACTACAATGGGGGGGTCATTCACTACAACGAGGGGTCATTCACTACAATGGGGGGGGTCATTCACTACAACGAGGGTCATTCACTACAACGGGGGGTCATTCACTACAACGGGGGGTCATTCACTACAACGGGGGGTCATTCACTACAACGAGGGTCATTCACTACAATGGGGGGGGTCATTCACTACAACGAGGGGTCATTCACTACAATGGGGGGTCATTCACTACAATGGGGGGGTCATTCACTACAACGAGGGTCATTCACTACAACGAGGGTCATTCACTACAATGGGGGGTCATTCACTACAACGGGGGGTCATTCACTACAACGAGGGTCATTCACTACAACGAGGGTCATTCACTACAACGGGGGGGTCATTCACTACAACGGGGGTCATTCACTACAATGGGGGTCATTCACTACAACGAGGGTCATTCACTACAACGAGGGTCATTCACTACAACGGGGGGTCATTCACTACAACGGGGGGGTCATTCACTACAACGGGGGTCATTCACTACAATGGGGGGTCATTCACTACAACGAGGGTCATTCACTACAACGAGGGTCATTCACTACAACGGGGGGTCATTCACTACAATGGGGGGTCATTCACTACAATGGGGGGGTCATTCACTACAACGAGGGTCATTCACTACAACGAGGGTCAGTCACTACAACGGGGGGTCATTCACTACAACGGGGGGTCATTCACTACAATGGGGGGTCATTCACTACAATGGGGGGTCATTCACTACAACGAGGGTCATTCACTACAACGAGGGTCATTCACTACAATGGGGGGTCATTCAATACAATGGGGGGTCATTCACTACAACGAGGGTCATTCACTACAACGAGGGTCATTCACTACAATGGGGGGGTCATTCACTACAACGGGGGTCATTCACTACAACGGGGGGTCATTCACTACAACGGGGGGGTCATTCACTACAATGGGGGGTCATTCACTACAATGGGGGGTCATTCACTACAACGAGGGTCATTCAATACAATGGGGGGTCATTCACTACAATGGGGGGTCATTCACTACAACGGGGGGGTCATTCACTACAACGAGGGTCATTCACTACAACGGGGGGTCATTCACTACAACGGGGGGTCATTCACTACAACGGGGGGTCATTCACTACAACGAGGGTCATTCACTACAATGGGGGGTCATTCACTACAATGGGGGGTCATTCACTACAACGGGGGGGTCATTCACTACAACGAGGGTCATTCACTACAACGAGGGTCATTCACTACAACGGGGGGTCATTCACTACAATGGGGGGTCATTCACTACAACGGGGGGTCATTCACTACAATGGGGGGTCATTCACTACAACGGGGGGTCATTCACTACAACGAGGGTCATTCACTACAACGAGGGTCATTCACTACAACGGGGGGTCATTCACTACAACGAGGGTCATTCACTACAATGGGGGTCATTCACTACAACGGGGGGGTCATTCACTACAATGGGGGGTCATTCACTACAATGGGGGGTCATTCACTACAACGGGGGGGTCATTCACTACAATGGGGGGTCATTCACTACAACGAGGGTCATTCACTACAATGGGGGGTCATTCACTACAATGGGGGGTCATTCACTACAACGGGGGGGTCATTCACTACAACGAGGGTCATTCACTACAACGGGGGGTCATTCACTACAATGGGGGGTCATTCACTACAACGGGGGGGTCATTCACTACAACGAGGGTCATTCACTACAACGGGGGGTCATTCACTACAATGGGGGGTCATTCACTACAATGGGGGGTCATTCACTACAATGGGGGGTCATTCACTACAACGGGGGGATCATTCACTACAACGAGGGTCATTCACTACAACGAGGGTCATTCACTACAACGGGGGGGTCATTCACTACAATGGGAGGTCATTCACTACAACGGGGGGTCATTCACTACAACGAGGGTCATTCACTACAACGAGGGTCATTCACTACAATGGGGGGTCATTCACTACAATGGGGGTCATTCACTACAACGGGGGGGTCATTCACTACAACGAAGGTCATTCACTACAACGAGGGTCATTCACTACAACGGGGGGTCATTCACTACAATGGGGGGTCATTCACTACAACGGGGGGGTCATTCACTACAACGAGGGTCATTCACTACAACGAGGGTCATTCACTACAACGGGGGGTCATTCACTACAATGGGGGGTCATTCACTACAACGAGGGTCATTCACTACAACGGGGGGTCATTCACTACAACGAGGGTCATTCACTACAACGGGGGGTCATTCACTACAACGAGGGTCATTCACTACAATGGGGGGTCATTCACTACAACGAGGGTCATTCACTACAACGGGGGGTCATTCACTACAACGAGGGTCATTCACTACAATGGGGGGTCATTCACTACAACGGGGGGTCATTCACTACAACGAGGGTCATTCACTACAACGGGGGGTCATTCACTACAACGAGGGTCATTCACTACAACGGGGGGTCATTCACTACAACGAGGGGTCATTCACTACAACGGGGGTCATTCACTACAATGGGGGGTCATTCACTACAATGGGGGTCATTCACTACAACGAGGGTCATTCACTACAACGGGGGGTCATTCACTACAACGGGGGGTCATTCACTACAATGGGGGGTCATTCACTACAACGAGGGTCATTCACTACAACGAGGGTCATTCACTACAACGGGGGGGTCATTCACTACAATGGGAGGTCATTCACTACAACGGGGGGTCATTCACTACAACGAGGGTCATTCACTACAACGAGGGTCATTCACTACAATGGGGGGTCATTCACTACAATGGGGGTCATTCACTACAACGGGGGGGTCATTCACTACAACGAGGGTCATTCACTACAACGGGGGGTCATTCACTTCAACGAGGGTCATTCACTACAATGGGGGGTCATTCACTACAATGGGGGGTCATTCACTACAACGAGGGGGTCATTCACTACAATGGGGGGTCATTCACTACAATGGGGGTCATTCACTACAATGGGGGGTCATTCACTACAACGGGGGGGTCATTCACTACAACGGGGGGGTCATTCACTACAACGGGGGGGTCATTCACTACAATGGGGGTCATTCACTTCAACGAGGGTCATTCACTACAATGGGGGGTCATTCACTACAATGGGGGTCATTCACTTCAACGAGGAGGTCATTCACTACAACGAGGGTCATTCACTACAACGGGGGGTCATTCACTACAATGGGGGGTCATTCACTACAACGGGGGGGTCATTCACTACAACGAGGGTCATTCACTACAACGAGGGTCATTCACTACAACGAGGGTCATTCACTACAACGGGGGGTCATTCACTACAATGGGGGGTCATTCACTACAACGAGGGTCATTCACTACAACGGGGGGTCATTCACTACAACGAGGGTCATTCACTACAACGGGGGGTCATTCACTACAACGAGGGTCATTCACTACAATGGGGGGTCATTCACTACAACGGGGGGTCATTCACTACAACGAGGGTCATTCACTACAACGGGGGGTCATTCACTACAACGAGGGTCATTCACTACAACGGGGGGTCATTCACTACAACGAGGGGTCATTCACTACAATGGGGGTCATTCACTACAATGGGGGGTCATTCACTACAATGGGGGTCATTCACTACAACGAGGGTCATTCACTACAACGGGGGGTCATTCACTACAATGGGGGGTCATTCACTATAACGAGGGTCATTCACTACAACGAGGGTCATTCACTACAACGGGGGGTCATTCACTACAATGGGGGGTCATTCACTACAACGGGGGGTCATTCACTACAATGGGGGGTCATTCACTACAACGAGGGTCATTCACTACAACGGGGGGTCATTCACTACAACGGGGGGTCATTCACTACAACGAGGGTCATTCACTACAACGAGGGTCATTCACTACAACGGGGGGGTCATTCACTACAATGGGGGGTCATTCACTACAACGGGGGGTCATTCACTACAACGAGGGTCATTCACTACAACGAGGGTCATTCACTACAATGGGGGGTCATTCACTACAATGGGGGTCATTCACTACAACGGGGGGGTCATTCACTACAACGAGGGTCATTCACTACAACGGGGGGTCATTCACTTCAACGAGGGTCATTCACTACAATGGGGGGTCATTCACTACAATGGGGGGTCATTCACTACAACGAGGGGGTCATTCACTACAATGGGGGGTCATTCACTACAATGGGGGTCATTCACTACAATGGGGGGTCATTCACTACAACGGGGGGGTCATTCACTACAACGGGGGGGTCATTCACTACAACGGGGGGGTCATTCACTACAATGGGGGTCATTCACTTCAACGAGGGTCATTCACTACAATGGGGGGTCATTCACTACAATGGGGGTCATTCACTTCAACGAGGAGGTCATTCACTACAACGAGGGTCATTCACTACAACGGGGGGTCATTCACTACAACGGGGGGTCATTCACTACAACGAGGGTCATTCACTACAACGGGGGGTCATTCACTACAACGGGGGGTCATTCACTACAATGGGGGGTCATTCACTACAATGGGGGGTCATTCACTACAACGAGGGTCATTCACTACAACGGGGGGTCATTCACTACAACGAGGGGGTCATTCACTACAATGGGGGTCATTCACTACAATGGGGGGTCATTCACTACAACGAGGGTCATTCACTACAACGAGGGTCATTCACTACAATGGGGGGTCATTCACTACAATGGGGGGGGTCATTCACTACAATGGGGGGGTCATTCACTACAATGGGGGGTCATTCACTACAATGGGGGGGTCATTCACTACAACGGGGGGGTCATTCACTACAATGGGGGGTCATTCACTACAATGGGGGGGTCATTCACTACAATGGGGGGTCATTCACTACAATGGGAGGGTCATTCACTACAACGGGGGGGTCATTCACTACAACGAGGGGGTCATTCACTACAACGAGGGTCATTCACTACAACGGGGGGGTCATTCACTACAACGGGGGGGTCATTCACTACAATGGGGGTCATTCACTACAATGGGGGTCATTCACTACAACGGGGGGGTCATTCACTACAATGGGGGTCATTCACTACAACGGGGGGGTCATTCACTACAATGGGGGGTCATTCACTACAACGAGGGTCATTCACTACAACGGGGGGTCATTCACTACAATGGGGGGTCATTCACTACAATGGGGGGTCATTCACTACAACGGGGGGGTCATTCACTACAACGAGGGTCATTCACTACAACGGGGGGTCATTCACTACAACGAGGGGTCATTCACTACAATGGGGGGGTCATTCACTACAATGGGGGGGTCATTCACTACAATGGGGGGTCATTCACTACAACGAGGGTCATTCACTACAACGGGGGGTCATTCACTACAATGGGGGGTCATTCACTACAATGGGGGGTCATTCACTACAACGGGGGGGTCATTCACTACAACGAGGGTCATTCACTACAACGGGGGGTCATTCACTACAACGAGGGGTCATTCACTACAATGGGGGGTCATTCACTACAATGGGAGGGTCATTCACTACAACGGGGGGGTCATTCACTACAACGAGGGGGTCATTCACTACAACGAGGGGTCATTCACTACAACGGGGGGTCATTCACTACAACAGGGGTCATTCACTACAACGAGGGTCATTCACTACAATGGGGGGTCATTCACTACAACGGGGGGTCATTCACTACAACGAGGGTCATTCACTACAACGGGGGGTCATTCACTACAACGGGGGTCATTCACTACAATGGGGGGTCATTCACTACAACGAGGGGGTCATTCACTACAACGAGGGTCATTCACTACAATGGGGGGTCATTCACTACAACGGGGGTCATTCACTACAACGAGGGTCATTCACTACAACGGGGGGTCATTCACTACAACGGGGGTCATTCACTACAACGGGGGTCATTCACTACAACGGGGGGGTCATTCACTACAACGGGGGGGTCATTCACTACAACGGGGGTCATTCACTACAACGGGGGTCATTCACTACAACGGGGGGGTCATTCACTACAACGGGGGGGTCATTCACTACAACGGGGGGGTCATTCACTACAACGGGGGGGTCATTCACTACAACGGGGGGGTCATACACTACAACGGGGGGGTCATTCACTACAATGGGGGTCATTCACTATAACGGGGGGGTCATTCACTACAATGGGGGGTCATTCACTACAATGGGGGTCATTCACTACAACGGGGGGGTCATTCACTACAATGGGGGTCATTCACTACAACGGGGGGGTCATTCACTACAATGGGGGTCATTCACTATAACGGGGGGGTCATTCACTACAACGGGGGGGTCATTCACTACAACGGGGGGTCATTCACTACAACGGGGGGGTCATTCACTACAATGGGGGTAATTCACTACAACGGTGGTCATTGCAGATCACGATGCCTGCAGTACCGTGGTCGGTAATGAAGTGCCATCTTCAATCCTTCTAAATGTTTTTAAAAGTCACCAGTAAACCACTGCAAGTAACATTAGCCAAGGTAAAGTATAACGGAGTGATATTGTAGAGGATAAACTCATCCACAGCTATATTGTTCGCCAATAGCGCCATTGACTCTGATCTTTTCAGTGGCTAAAACTGCTATGCTAGCTAGAAAAAATGTGCTAAAGCTAAAATTCCCTATCGGAGTGCTAACAGCTAAAGCTAACGGCTAAAGCTAACGGCTAAAGCTAACGACTAAAGCTAACGACTAAAGCTAACGGCTAAAGCTAACTACTAAAGCTAGCTCTACTGTATCAAGTTACTGACCGGCATGCAACTCTGAGGTCGACGTCCTTATCGATGTAACAGGGGCTCTTCCCCCCCAGCTCCAGGGTCACGGGGGTGAGGTGTCGGGCTGCTGCTTCCATCACCAGTTTACCCACAGTGCTGTTCCCTGTGTAGAAGATGTGGTCGAAACGCTGACGCAGCAAGTCCTGGGTCTCTGAGACGCCCCCACACACTACAGGGTACAGCTCCTGGGGAGAACAGGAACGGACATGTAAACACACATGTAGATATATACACACACACACACACACACTACAGGGTACAGCTCCTGGGAAGACCCAGGAAAATAAGGATTTCAGTTAATGTAGCCAATACGTTTTAAAAATTGCACAGATGCCCCTGTCACTTTCCATTGATAGTTAGCTAGCAGCGGCTAAAGTTAGCTGAAGCTAAAGTGGCTGTTAAAATATAGAAAACCAAACCGTGGATTACAGTTCTCCCAGGCACATAGATGGTTCCTCGAAAGTAGTCTAACATAAAGTTGTAAAATCCTGAACTTCCCCTTTAAAAAGGACAGTTACACAGAACCAAAGTTTGTCAGATGCTTGTTCATATACTGTCCCTCACAGATGGTTCAGAGTGATGTGTACTATCCCTTTAAGTGGTTCAGAGGGATGTGTACTATCCCTTTAAGTGGTTCAGAGGGATGTGTACTATCCCTTTAAGTGGTTCAGAGTGATGTGTACTATCCCTTTAAGTGGTTCAGAGGGATGTGTACTATCCCTTTAAGTGGTTCAGAGGGATGTGTACTATCCCTTTGAGCATGCTGAGCAGCGAGCCAGCCGTTAGACACTAACTCAAGACAGCAGGATGTATCTGTAGCTAGTATGTATTCATGGCATGAAAACAATAGAAGACTTGTCTATAGCACGTACAGTATAAGGTGAGGCTAACACATTGGAACTAAATCACTGATTTCCAACTATTGGTTGACAGTCACGGTAATCACAGTAGTTTTCCCGTAACTTCAGCTCAGATATCTCTCATTTATATTCTTATACAATGACAGACAAGGAGGAATAGAATAGGGACCTGGTCCAGATATCGTGGGAGCAGAGCTTTGAGGAGACTAGCTGAGTATTCACTCAGCTCAGATGGCTTCACCACAGCTGCATTGCCTACAGAGAGAGAGAGAGAGAGATAGATAGATAGATAGATAGAGAGAGAGACAGAGAGAGACAGAGAGAGAGAGAGAAAGAGAGAGAGAGAAAGAGAGAGAGAGAGAGAGAGAGAGAAAGGAAGAGAAGAGAAGAGAGAGAGTCATGAGCAGATGAGCTCCTGCATTTTTCAGCGTGTTCTTTAAAAAAAAATTGATTTAGAGTTAGATAAACTCAGATTTTTTTTGTCATGAACGTATACAGGATACTACCCTCTACAACATAACCTTCACTCCAAATCAAAACTCAAAACCTACAACCTGATTTTGGACAGAATTACAGAATCACCTGGAAGGCTTACAACTACCAAAGATTATTATTCCAACGCTATACAGCAAACGCTCTGGAAAACAACAGAAACCTGAGAACACCATCCAACCTGGAACTGAGTGAGTAATGTTCAGTCTGAAGCTACAGAACCCTAAAAACACCATCCAAACTGGAACTGAGTGAGTCATGTTTAGTCTGAAGCTACAGAACCCTAAAAACACCATCCAAACTGGAACTGAGTGAGTCATGTTCAGTCTGAAGCTACAGAACCCTAAAAACACCATCCAACCTGGAACTGAGTGAGTCATGTTCAGTCTGAAGCTACAGAACCCTAAAAACACCATCCAACCTGGAACTGAGTGAGTAATGTTTAGTCTGAAGCTACAGAAACCTGAGAACACCATCCAACCTGGAACTGAGTGAGTAATGTTTAGTCTGAAGCTACAGAACCCTAAAAACACCATCCAACCTGGAACTGAGTGAGTAATGTTCAGTCTGAAGCTACAGAAACCTGAGAACACCATCCAACCTGGAACTGAGTGAGTAATGTTTAGTCTGAAGCTACAGAAACATGAGAACACCATCCAACCTGGAACTGAGTGAGTAATGTTCAGTCTGAAGCTACAGAAACCTGAGAACACCATCCAACCTGGAACTGAGTGAGTCATGTTTAGTCTGAAGCTACAGAAACCTGAGAACACCATCCAACCTGGAACTGAGTGAGTAATGTTTAGTCTGAAGCTACAGAAACCTCAAAACACCATCCAACCTGGAACTGAGTGAGTAATGTTTAGTCTGAAGCTACAGAAACCTGAGAACACCATCCAACCTGGAACTGAGTGAGTAATGTTTAGTCTGAAGCTACAGAAACCTGAGAACACCATCCAACCTGGAACTGAGTGAGTCATGTTTAGTCTGAAGCTATATTTTATTTCCAAAAGCCAAGAAGAAAAATACATTGCAATCATATATTTTACTTTATAAGGACTGAATGCTAAATCAAGGCTGCCAAGCTTGATACACCTTCAATTAGCACTGACGTGTCAAGTGAGAAGTGTCAAAGCCATTTAGCCCAACAATGGCAGGAGACTCAAACAGGCTACCCCAACCAAATGGAGAGGCCTGAGAACCTGTCTCCTGCTGTCCAGAGGTAATTAAAATACAGTACCCTGTGTATGTAAAGAATGATAAGGTCAGAAAAGAGTACAAAATGAACCTCCTTATGGAAAATCAAGAGACGCTTTTTGCTGACTATTATAAAAAATGGGAACATAAGCAACTTAATCTTCCACACAGACCATCCCCTGGCAGTGCTATATTAACACAGACCATCCCCTGGCAGTGCTATATTAACACAAACCATCCCCTGGCAGTGCTATATTAACACAGACCATCCCCTGGCAGTGCTATATTAACACAGACCATCCCCTGGCAGTGCTATATTAACACAAACCATCCCCTGGCAGTGCTATATTAACACAAACCATCCCCTGGCAGTGCTATATTAACACAGACCCTCCCCTGGCAGTGCTATATTAACACACTACCCCTCTGTTAAGATGGAGGGTATTAGGGCCTCCCGGGTGGCGCAGTGGTCTAGGGCACTGCATCGCAGTGCTAACTGTGCCACCAGAGTCTCTGGGTTCGCCCCCAGGCTCTGTTGCAGCCGGCCGCGACCGGGAGGTCCGTGGGGCGACGCACAATTGAGCTAGCGTCGTCCGGGATAGGGAGGGTTTGGCCGGTAGGGATTTCCTTGTCTCATCGCGCTCCAGCGACTCCTGTGGCGGGCTGGGCGCAGTGCGCGCTAACCAAGGGTGCCAGGTGCACGGTGTTTCCTCCGACACATTGGTGCGGCTGGCTTCCGGGTTGGAGGCGCGCTGTGTTAAAGAAGCAGTGCGACTTGGTTGGGTTGTGCTTTGGAGGACGCATGGCTTTCGACCTTCGTCTCTCCCGAGCCCGTACGGGAGTTGTAGCAATGAGACAAGATAGTAATTACTAGCGATTGGATACCACGAAAATTGGGGAGAAAAGGGGATAAAATGAGAAAAAGAAGAAGAAGAAAAAAAAAAGATGGAGGGTATTAACCATGGGTGCAATCTCAGGTTACTAGACAACTAGGAATCTGAGTCAGCTAATATAAATCTCTATAAGTCTGGAACAGTATTGGTACAGGGCAACCCCAAACAGTTTCAGCTGGACTTTCACCTAATCAAAGAATTAGCCCAGCAGGAGAAGCTCTCCCTTGAGAAAGATACTACCCCGAGCGGGTCAGACCAGACCTCTTCATTCTACAACCCCACAGACAAACAACCCCACAGACGAGCAACCCCAAGCGGAAAGTCAACCTCCCAGCACAGAGTACTATCCCCTCATTGAAATGATGGATACATTCCCCCAGCTGGAGGTAAGGCAGGTGGAGCTGGAACAGCAGGTGATTACACTCCAGTCAGCACAGACCCAGACAACAGTCCAGTGGCCACCCCCGCAGAGAAGCCAGCAGAACAGCCCACCTCAGCTACCGACAAAAGTCTCGACACCACAGCAGAACAGTCCACACCAGACACTGACCATAGCGTTGAAATCACAGCGGGACAGACAAATGAAGAACCCCAAGCCCAGGGGATCTCACCCCCTCTGAGCACCCCCCCCCCGTCAGCCACCCTGATAGCCCTCCTGACAACCCCCCCGGCCCCCCCTACAAACACCCACTGAGGACATACACAAGACCACTCCACCCTGGACTTGAACAGTGTCTATGACCAGGTCCACCTCTACAAGGCAGCAGTGCACACCTCCGCCCGGACTCTAAAGGACATCGCTCTCAAACGCAGCCCCAACACTTCACACAGGAGCAACAGATCAATAGACACCCCGCTCAGACCTGCAGGAACCCCCCGGACCTACACATAGAGGACCCACGCTGAGAGGACCTTCATCCAGACCACAACACCACCAGCCACATCCCCACCCCAACCAATCCCCCCCCAAGTCAACCATGCCCACACCCTATTTAGGCCCCCTCAGATCAGACCTATGCCCCTCCTGCCCACCCCATGCACCCCACCCCCGCAAAGAGGGCCTCAACATGGAAGTCACACACATACACCCAGGCTGTGAGCAGGCAAACAGGCCCAACCCATACTCTTACAATAGCCCAAGCCAATGGCATGTACCAGATGAAAATTGTAAAACACTAAACAAACAACAACACAAATAATTATCTATCCAAAACGGTGATGCTTGGATAAACCACTTCTCCAATCTTTTTGGCTCCATAACAAAGAATAAAGAGCAAAAACATATACAGGATCAAATACAACTCTTAGCATCAACTATTATAGACTACCAGAACCCACTGGATTCTCCAATTACATTGAATGAACTACAGGACCAAATACAAACCCTCCGACCCAAAAAAGGCCTGTGGTGTTGACGGTATCCTCAATGAAATTATAAAATATACAGACAACAAATTCCAATTGGCTATACTTAAACTCTTTAACATCATCCTTAGCTCTAGCATCTTCCCCAATATTTGGAACCAAGGATTGATCACCCCAATCTACAAAAGTGGAGACAAATTTGACCCCAATAACTACCGTGGCATATGAGTCAACAGCAACCTTGGGAAAATCCTCTGCATTATCATCAACAGCAGACTTGTACATTTCCTCAGTGAAAACAATGTACTGAGCAAATGTCAAATTGGCTTTTTACCAAATTATCGTACGACAGACCACATATTCACCCTGCACACCCTAATTGACAACCAAACAAACCAAAACAAAGGCAAAGTCTTCTCATGCTTTGTTGATAAAAAAAGCCTTCCAATCAATGTATGAGGGTCTGCTATACAAATTAATGGAAAGTGGTGTTGGGGGAAAAACATATGACATTTTAAAACCCATGTACACAAACAACAAGTCTGAGGTTAAAATTGGTAAAAAACACACATTTCTTTCCACAGGGCCGTGGGGTGAGACAGGGATGCAGCTTAAGCCCCACCCTCTTCAACATATATATCAACGAATTGGCGAGGGCACTAGAACAGTCTGGTTAAAGGTCCCCAAAAAACACATATCCCTGGGTCGCTCCTCTTTTCAGTTCGCTGCAGCTAGCGACTGGAACGAGCTGCAACTAACACTCAAACTGGACAGTTTTATCTCAAATACTTCATTCAAAGACTCAAACATGGACACTCTTACTGACAGTTGTGGCTGCTTTGCGTGAGGTATTGTTGTCTCTACCTTCTTGACCTTTGTGCTGTTGTCTGTGCCCAATAATGTTTGTACCATGTTTTATGCCACTACCATGCTGTGTTGTCATGTGTTGCTGCCTTGCTATGTTGTTGTCTCGGGTCTCTCTTTATGTAGTGTTGTCTCTCTTGTTGTGATGTGTGTTTTGTCCTATATTTATATTGTATTTATTTAGATTTTTTAATCCCAGGCCCCCGTCACCGCAGGAAGTCTTTTGCCTTTTGGTAGGCCCTCATTGTAAATAATAATGTGTTCTTAACTGACTTGCCTAGTTAAATAAAGGTTAAAATAAAATAAAATAAGAATGTACTTTTTACACCATACATTTTCTCTGACACCCAAAACTACTCGTTACATTTTGAATGCTTAGTAGGACAGAACATTTTTCCAATTCACACACTTATCAAGAGAACATCCCTGGTCATCCCTACTGCCTCTGACCTGTTGGACTCACTAAACAGAGAACATCCCTGGTCATCCCTACTGCCTCTGACCTGGTGGACTCACTAAACAGAGAACATCCCTGGTCATCCCTACTGCCTCTGATCTGGAGGACTCACTAAACAGAGAACATCCCTGGTCATCCCTACTGCCTCTGACCTGGTGGACTCACTAAACAGAGAACATCCCTGGTCATCCCTACTGCCTCTGACCTGGTGGACTCACTAAACAGAGAACATCCCTGGTCATCCCTACTGTCTCTGATCTGGAGGACTCACTAAACAGAGAACATCCCTGGTCATCCCTACTGCCTCTGACCTGGTGGACTCACTAAACAGAGAACATCCCTGGTCATCCCTACTGCCTCTGACCTGGTGGACTCACTAAACAGAGAACATCCCTGGTCATCCCTACTGCCTCTGACCTGGTGGACTCACTAAACAGAGAACATCCCTGGTCATCCCTACTGCCTCTGATCTGGAGGACTCACTAAACAGAGAACATCCCTGGTCATCCCTACTGCCTCTGATCTGGTGGACTCACTAAACAGAGAACATCCCTGGTCATCCCTACTGCCTCTGATCTGGTGGACTCACTGAACACACATGCTTTGTTTCTAAATGATGTCTGAGTGTGTAGGAGTAAGTGACATATGTAGGTAGATATCACACTATTAAACAATAGATAGGTAAATAGTATAAGAAGGCAGATGTGAGTGTGTTTGCCATTCTGGTAAATACAGGAAACCAAAGATTAGCAGATGGTGTAGTAGTAACATAATATACATGGATAACATAGAAATATAAAAGATAGCTGAACATTGGAGTAACGAGCCACATGTTGACATAGATCATGAGACCGTGGTAATGGAAAACTACTGGGGGACGTTCTGACCCTCTGACCCTTGTAGATTCTCCATTGTGTTGACAGATTGCTCAGACATGTTGGTGCCAGGGTGCTTTGACACACTAGATTTATAGTCTATTCATTCCACTAAAGAAAAACATACATACCAGAGAAATATGCCTATAAGCAATTGGATACCCTAGGGATAGCGGGGACAGAACAAAGAGTGCATTTATTTAGTGGTGAGGGGAAGGACACAGAGTATGTTGACACTAAGATAGAGGGTCTGACCACTATTGTAATTTAACTGAAAGCAGATGATGAGCGTTAGTATGTGTGAACAAGCAGGAAGCCTGAACTAAAAAGATAATGGCACAAAGAATAGGGGAAGTATGCTTATTTGCATATGGGGTGGACTCATATGCTATTTGGGTATAAAGAGCGAACTAGTGCTCTGGGAGTGTGTGGGTTCCGCGGTGTGGGTTCCGCGGTGTGTGTTCCGCGGGGTGTGTGTTCCGCGGGGTGTGTTCCGCGGGGACATGCCAGTTGGCTGTACAATTGTAATAAAGAGCATGATTGAATTTACAAGTTCTGATAAAGCGTTATATTTCTGAGATGATTTTCCACGACATATTTTGGCGAGCTTGCCAGGAGCTGATAGGGACTGGGACGTTCTTGGCTGATGATGGGTTCTTTGGACAATCTAACAAACAAGGGTGGCCGCCCAACTAGACGGTAAGCAAGTTCTTACAATAGTTGAAATGTATGGATTGCTTCAGAGATCCTGTCTCAGCGAGAGGGGCGCCATGTAAGTCTCTCTTTCAAATTTCCTAAAAAGAAACCAGTAAAAACGAAAGAACTTTTGAATTCAAATAAATTTGCATGTATGTGTAATTTGGGGAATTGTATTAAATATAAATGCATGTGCATGTATAGAGAATGAGTGAATAGGCGATGTGAACTTTGCTTGTGTTAGGTGTTTAGTGGAGCATGCGCTCGTTCTGATTAGACCGTTCGAATGTGTAGCTTAAATGATGTGCTTGTTTGTGCCATCTGGCTGAGATGGCTGGCTATAATGTCGGACAGCTCATACGGTAAAAACAGATAATGTAGGTAGAAAATCCTGTGATACCTCTTCAATAAAATTAGTAGAAGGAATGCTTGGACAGGTTACTTATGAATAATGGCTCTAAAGATAACAGAGAACTGCATAAATAAGTAGTTAGAAAGCCACCGCTCTTTAAAAAAGGAACATTTTTAAAGAGGTCTGATTGGGTGGATATTTAGTAAATAAATATTTCATGGATACCGCCCCAGAACGGGGGACTGAACGGATGAATATTTAGAAGGCAGGAAAAACGTTAGCCCGATTGTGCGGCGTTCAACTGCAAAAGTAGCTTATAAATATTAGGTTGTAGGAAAACGTTAGCCCGATTGTGCGGCGTTCAACTGCAAAAGTAGCTTATAAATATTAGGTTGTAGGAAAAACGTTTGCCCGATTGTGCGGCGTTCAACTGCAAAAGTAGTTTATACGGTCGAAACATAAATCAGTAGTTAAATAAATATTTCATGGTTAACGCTCTGAAAGGAGGACTGTACGGATGAATATTTAGGACGTTTGCCCGATTGTGCGGCGTTCAAATGCAAAAGAAATCCTGCGAATAAAAAACCGCTCTGTCTAGCTAACAGGGTTTTGTAATTCAGTAGGTCACGCCATAATACTACTCTAATAAAAGAAGAAAATATCAGTATTGGGGGGTGGGTAGGATATGAAGACAAGCTGATCCGATTAGACAGTAGTCTCTCGTCATATCGTAGAAATCCTATTAGCCTAGGCTTATGTTGAACAAAGGGATTAAGTCAATAAAGAAAGAACTGAGTTGTTTTGAGGTAAAAACAAAGGGATTGAATGAACGGATGAAACATAAAAGGATGAATGATAATGTTGTAAGAAATGAGTAGATCTGTGTAGAGATAGAACATTAGGAAGAAAGAAAGGACAGGTTGGGTTGTGTGTGTGTCTGTGACCAACTGCTGGTAGGAAGAGGCATGCGCAAGCCTCTCTGACAGTTAACTGAGTGTAATTTGAGAAGGAGAGTGCAGTTAACTGCTATTAGGCAGATGGAATGAAATTAAGGAACATCGAAGTAAAATAAGTTATAATCAAGGATAAAAACACTGATGTGATAAAGTAATAAGCGACCATAGTAGAATACTAAAAAAGGTGTTAAAATAAATAACCATAAAGATAATAAAAGAGGATTAAACCAAATAGTGTGTAACAAGACAGAAAGTAGAATCGTCGATAAATTGAAATTGTACTATAAAGTTAAAAACGAATCTAGGTTAGTTAAGATAAATAGTGATAAATAGTGAAATTCAGGACAGATTAAGGATTCACGACGGTGTAACAAAGGAAGAGGAAAAAACAGGCCGTCGATCACTCTGTACCCACAGAGACTGCGGTCTAAAAATAGCCTGAAGGACAGAGACCAAAATATGAGAGGTTTGTTTCACTAAAACCGTGAATCGGGAATTAAACAGTAAAATGGGATAAAAGACAATGAAATAATAAGAATATAGATAAGAGGTAAGAAAGTATAGACAAAATAAATTAATAAAGGTAAACGTAAGACGTTAGATAGAGATCGTAAAGGAGCGGGCAGTGGACTGGTGTGACTCAGTTGGTAGAGCATGGTGCTTGCAACACCAGGGTTGAGGGTTAAATTCCCATGGGGGACCAGGATGAATATGTATGAACTTTCCAATTTGTAAGTCGCTCTGGATAAGAGCATTTGCTAAATGACTTAAATGTAATGTAAATGTAATCATAAAATTGATTAGAATTATAAAATGAATAAATAATAATATCTGTAATGGGAAAAACACAGTGATATTTGAAGTATTGTATTAGAATAAGACATTAAGTCATCTGTAGTATTCAGAAATAATGTCTGTACTATATAGAGCTTGGTTTGAGAAGAGAAATTAAGTGATGTGACAAATGCATTTTTAATTGGAAAGGGGATTCGCTCTACCTTGGAAAAATAGTAAATAAAAGGTGTATAATACATGGGAGTATTTAGGAAAAATAAATAAATAATTAGTGGCATGACAACAAAATGACTGTTTCCATAGAATAGGGAGAGAAGGACACTATTACCTGATAAACAGGATAAATAGGACAAGGGAATTAAACAGTCACATGGGACCAAAATGTGAAGCTCGATTTGCAGGCGTTCTGATGTCAACATTCTATCATCAGAAAATACATTGCGATGGGGGTGTGTGTGTGGTTCCTCTAATCCTCGCAGACGTGCGGGTGATTGGCAGAACTATTGACAAGATCTAAGAACCAATAAGAAAATAGCTCTCTGTTCTGGATATAGGTATATCGGGTATGAGAAAAATTAGTGTAATGTGACATTAGAACTTAGTGCGGTAGAAGGAAATGCCGCTATACAAGAGTTTATATCCTTGTCAAAATAACAAACAACTAATTGGTTTGAGGTTAGTGAGAATGGAATTTTTACTTGGCGGTGTGTAGTCTCTGAGGGAACAATGAGTGTTTCATAGAGATTACAGTTTATATGTGGTCAAGAAGAAGTATTAGATCACGTTTGACTTGACATCTAGTAAAGTAACGATGGAATATTAATTGTTAGACATTCTATACCACAATTCTCTGGAACTGTTAAAGACGCTTTAGAATAAAATCTATGGATAAGTAAAATTATTGGTTTGCTGACTAAAAGGTAACATTGTGAATATTAACGATATGTACACTTTCTTTTCCAGAAAGAATAAGGGAAAAAAAGGGTTTTCAATCTTCTCTGGTCAACAATGTCATTGGAGACTAATTAACTGCTTTCCACAGTAATTAAAGTCAGCCGCTTTAAAAATAAAAATATCTGGATAAGGCTAAAACATGGAGTTCTGGATGAGTGAGTCCAGTTCGTTTGCTATTATTAGCTTATGGTTCACTAGTGAGTACACCATGTACTGGGAATGAATATGCATTAGTAGATATATTGGAAGGGTTTTTTCCAATTCAGTTTCAAATTGGGTATGCAAAAGGATGAACATGTTTTTGAAAAATGTATTTAAGTTGCTCCTAAAGAAAGGGGGAGTGGAAACATATTAATGGTGTCAAAATGCCCTGAATCCTAGGAATTTCCTGTGAAAGACTGATCACCTTTTACTAGAAATTGTTGGAACAGGTGGGATTTACTTATAAAATGTTTAAGACACCAGACTCTATTCAAACTGTATAATTACTTTGAAAATCTATTATGTCTCTGGGAAAATTATGAAGAGTTGTACCCTTAAATTGAATAAGTTATTCGAATAGGTTTATTTTAATTTTTATTTTTGATATAACATGGGTTCATGGGTAAAACTATCAGTTCCTTGGGGTTATGGTCTTTGGGGAAATACACAAATGTGTTTTGTTCATTATGCATATAAAAAGTGTTGAAAGTTATTCCAACGGGTTTATTGGAGTGTGGGTTTGTGAGGGTTTTTGTTGATAAATACATCATTTGTAATTCATCTGAGAGAACACTGGTGGAATAAGGGAGTTATCATAAGAAGGTGACGTCAGAATGCTTTAAGGCATGGGAGAGAATATCACCACAAGTGGGTGTGGAGATCAAACCCACCCTAACCGACTGAACAGTGAGGGACAACTGTGTCTGATGACCTGTGAACTGTATCTAAAAAAGACATGCTGAAATGACATTATATTTGTTGGGAGAATAATGACTTAAAGTTATTGGGGTACTGATTTTTTATTATCAGGCCATTCATGAGAGAAACTGAGACAAAAGGGCTATTGGAAAATAGATAATACTGGTATTTAAAGTGTTTAGTATAAATGTTAATTATAAAAGGGATGTTGTGTATTGAATAGATAAGGTCAAATTTGAGTTAAAGTAAACACTAAGGACTGTTATCCTGAATATTGGGTTGGAAAATGTATAAAATAAAAAATATAACTGTTTAGTTATTTGGATATAGAACTGTTTAACGTTAATAGGCTTAGGGAAGCTCTGGAAACGAATCCTGAGACAAGGAGGTTGACAGAACTTACAGAATTTTAGATTAAAGGTTTTTTGTTTCTTTCGTTTTATAATGTCATTGGAATTGGGATGATAAAATGTAATGTTCAATTGAATAAATAGGTAGTCTGTTGTGCGAAGATACCCATGAATGAAGAAGAAAGAGACCAACAATAACATTGGCATAGAATGAAACGGATGGACGTTTTCTTATTACAAATAGTGGTAATATTGCAAATGTGCAATTATTATTATTATTATTTTTATTTTTTTTTAATTATTATTATTATTATTTTTTTATTTTTTTTTATTTTATTTTTTTTCTCGTTTGGTCAATTTATTTTTGTTTTGAGGAACATAAGGTTGTGTATATGTTCCTGAGGAGGGACTGATACTGATACTGATATAAATGATATATAAATTGACTTAAGGATGTTTTAAGTATGTATCAAACAATGGCAGTTATGGGTTAGGGGACTCATAAAAAAAGGTAATGATAGTGAAGGGGTGTTATTTCTAGAAAATATGTATAAAAATAGAGATAATTCATAGAAAAGGAAAGACAGCTGGCTGTGTAAAATATAGGGACAATTCTAAAGTAAATAGAACAATTCACATACTTAAATTATGGTAAAAATAATAAGAGGTGGCATTTTGAACACTAGAGCAAAAGTTTAAGAAACTTATTACTTAGTTTTGATAGGATTGGATATTAATCCAACTGGAAGACATTTGACTGATTACATGTTAGTGTACAGCAGTTGATGTAGGGAACATCATTTGACTATCATTGAATATTTCTGTGGCAGGAGGCCAGGTATTTGAGGCAGAATGGTTACATAGGGCTGTTATTAAAAATTAAGATTTAGTGATCTTGCTAATGTTGTCAGGAAATAACCCATGTGTAAGTGTGTATGTCCTCAGGAAAAAACAGCCAGAAATGGAAGGGCTTGGGCTGCATTCTGGAGACTGAGTGTACATCAAGATACACCAGGCTGGTGGTATACTTCTTACAACACTGCAGTGGTAAAGTTCTTCTTGTCTCTCTTTGGTGGGTGCATAAGTCTCACGAGAAATAAGGTCCAGCTGAATAATGGGTGAGCTTGAAAACACCATGACAGAGGATGTGGAATCAGAGAGAGAAAGAGAGAGAGACTAGATTCCACTATAGACATACTGGGTTGAGTTTGGAGGCTACTTGTTTTATTTTTAATACATCATGTGAAAGAGAATGGATGATAGGATATTATACTCTAAACAAACATGTTAAAGGGATTGATATGAAAGCATATACAGTGTTGAATTAATTCAAGAAGAGAGAATGTTAATTGTAGGTTATGCACATGATTATCAGTTGAAATGGAGTAGATGGGAAACTAAGTAAAAATGACATGATTTGGGAACACCTCTCAGAACCTGGGGCCGAAAGGGGAAGACTGGGTGGAAGCATGAGGAAGCTTTTTAGGGCTTTTATTTTTGTGGAGTCCAGCAGAAAAGTATCCTGGAGGCATAGAGTCAGGTAAAGAGAGAGTGGGAATTGTCATGGTCTCAGATTTCAGTTTGCATGAATATATTTATGCATAACACATAACATTGTCAATGCTGTTATGTTTTGTCTGTTGTTTTCCAAGTCTTATGTTTAGGAAACCAGAAGGAGAGGGGTTCGCCAGCTTCAGCTGGAATGTCTGTTTGTTGTGTGATGAGTGATGGAAGTAAGAGGATGTATGGTGCAATCATAGAACAGAGGCCATAAGTCTCTAAGTATGAATGCTTCACAGAAAGTAGGCAGAAACCTGAACCAGGATGAGAGGTTCTGCGTCTGATGATCCAAGGGGACCAGAAGGACCTCTCCCAGTGATACCAGGAGATCTAGTCCACGTTGGAGGGATCCGGAGGAAGTGGGATCAACCGAGGAGAGAAGGACCCTATGAGGTGGCCAAAGCAACAAGAACGGCCGTCCAAGTGAAAAGAAGCCAGACGTGGTACCATCTGAACCACTGCAGCTGAATCCCAACAGAGAGAAGGATACAACCACATAGAGATGAGGACACAAAGGATGCTGATTCACCAGGAGGGAGCCTGGAGGGAGCAGGAGCAGCGGAAACGATTGAGACGCCAGGGAGGAGCCAAGAAAACAGTAAATCAAGTGAAAGCCAAAATATGACACGTGCACCGACTAATGCACCCAGAAGAGGAGGAGAGGCCTCACAAGGAACAGAATAAGAACGTTTCTTTCCTAAAATTGAAAGCCTTCCAGATGGAAGCTAAGTCCGGCCTGAGGAGGGAGCCTCAGGTGAAGAAAGAGGAGGAAAAGTCCCGCAAGCTGAAGAAAATGGGGATTACCCTATAATTGACTTTTAAACTTTTGAATGGCCTCCTTTACAGACAATTGATGTTAGAACAACAAAAGAATAATGACATTGACATAACAGAAGTAACAGTGAATGCTAGTATAGAAACAACAGACTAATGCACAATCAAGATGTATTGTGGGAGCAGGAAGAGAAGAATGGAATCAGCCGAACAATCCAAAAAGACTGACAAGGTTTGAATCTCTGTTCCACCTCAATTTATAACAGAAGTAGGAGAACTGAAGTCTATCTCAATCATAAGGATCAAACCCTTATCGGAGATTGCACTCTGTGGATGGACATATCACCAAACAAAGGGACAAGTCGTTTGGGATCCGAAAGGATGTGACCTGACATTAATCAAAGAAAAAGACGAGAGGGTGCTCATCATGAATCAGATTGAACCAGTTGAAGGTGAAGAATTAATAGTTGAAATAACAAGAACAACAGTGACCGAAGGGAGTAGCACCACTGTCATTAAGGTTGATTCTACCCCTGCACATGAACAGGAAGAACCTGTGACAACAACAAGGGTGGCGGCTGCTGTGACGACCACAGTAGCTATCACTAGATGACATCGACTGCCCTTACCAAGCAGACCACCGTGCCAACAAAGCAACCTGAGACATCAGTCAGAGTTTTTACTGATATTTGAAACTTTCTGATAAACTCTAATGATCTACCTCAAGATAAGAACATTGAAAAAGCAACAGAATTAGATATATCAGAATTAGAACCACTCAAGGACACCACATGAGAAGAAGTAGTGAAGAAGGAGTGATACGAATGGGCTAAGTATATGGCAAACAGACACAGAATGGACAATTGTATTTTGTGAAGAAAATCACCTTTGTCTGATCTTTTAATAGTCTCTGAACCAGCATCATGTAAAAACTGTGTAAGTTGGGAAAAATGACTATTGTACCAATAGAAAGTATTCTTTCCCTTGTGTGACATAAAATGTAGGATTGTTCTGGTTAAGGACTAGGGGAAAAATGATGTTGAATGAGACCATGCTGGGAGACAATGATTGTGCTGCCTATAACATTAGAACTGAATTAAATGTACCTTAATTAGACAGAGGTACCGTGGTTAAAGGAAAATATGAATGTTTTTACAGACACCACACCGAAGGATTTGATGTAGGAAACACCACTGTAGAATGTGATACTATTTGGGTGTTAGAGAATGCGGGAGTTCGTAAAAGTAATGATAAAGGGTTGATTATGAATATAAAAGGGTTGTGTGGTCACATAACTCAGGTTGCGCCATCTCTTACTATGTTGAAAAATCAAGACAGAGGTATTGCTGATAGTTTCTGGATGTGTGGAAAAAACTAACTGTTGAATGTATTGCCTGATGGATGGATTGGTCCTTGTGCCTTAGTTAGAGCAATTAAATAGGTTACTATTATTGAATCACTCCATGATGACTATGTTTAACCTAGAGTTAAAGTGGTTTATGATAAGGATCCTGAGGTATACCTTAATGCAATTGGACTGCTTAGAGGTCTACCTAGGGATTTCAAGGCCAGAGATGAGGTTAAATCAGGATTTGAATCTATATTTCTGTGGATAATACCAAATAAGAACTTAAAGTGGGGATTCATGTTTGCTAGGATGACCATCATGTTGGGAGGAGGGTTGTTGGCTTTGGGTATTGCATTTTGTTGTGTTATACCCCTGGTAAAGTCAATTGTGGTTTAGACAACAGTTAAATAGATGTCTGTAAGGAGAGATGACCCTCCTGTGGTGATTGATCCTGTACCGGGAAGCCCAGGCAATTATACCAATAAGTATGGAAAGCCTTGCAATGCAGTTGGAGGACCTCTTGACTGCCCCTTTGGTAAACCTAACTGTCTCTATGAAGTGATTGGGGGGGTGGTCATGCGTGTCACGATTTTCGTAAGGATGGTTTCCATGTATATGTTAAATTACCCAGTTCAGATTAATGTTTACTCATACATGTCCACAAAAAGTGTAATTTGTGTCACAATTTCAAGTGGTGTACAAAAAAATTCATGAGGATGGTCATTATCATCACCTAGAACCTTTTTTCTGTCAAAGTGTCAAAGAAGAGATTGTCTTATATGTAAGGATGAGGACTGTGGTCTTATGTAAAGGGGTTTTAGCATATCTATTTTGCCTAATGCTTTGTGTTCTTTGTAACCTCAGGCAGGGATTCATACTACATGCTCATTGCTTCATCAAAATATAATGGTTGATTATTAGTATTTTTTATTTTAACTAGATCTTTCATTCCTATTTTATGTTATTAATTGGAGATGTTTGGTCTAGTTGGGTTTTGTAAGAATATTATGTTTCAATTGGATCTTTTCTTCCTGTCTGTGTTTATGTATTGGAGATGTTTGGTACAAGTGATTTGTAAGCTTTATTTTGATAATGTTTTAGTCAATTGTTGGTATTGATATCTACTCTCTATATGTCATTTTTAATATGGTTTTTGAGGTTATTTACCCTCAAGAGGAGGGATTATGTAGGAGTAAGTGACATATGTAGGTAGATATCACACTATTAAACAATAGATAGGTAAATAGTATAAGAAGGCAGATGTGAGTGTGTTTGCCATTCTGGTAAATACAGGAAACCAAAGATTAGCAGATGGTGTAGTAGTAACATAATATACATGGATAACATAGAAATATAAAAGATAGCTGAACATTGGAGTAACGAGCCACATGTTGACATAGATCATGAGACCGTGGTAATGGAAAACTACTGGGGGACGTTCTGACCCTCTGACCCTTGTAGATTCTCCATTGTGTTGACAGATTGCTCAGACATGTTGGTGCCAGGGTGCTTTGACACACTAGATTTATAGTCTATTCATTCCACTAAAGAAAAACATACATACCAGAGAAATATGCCTATAAGCAATTGGATACCCTAGGGATAGCGGGGACAGAACAAAGAGTGCATTTATTTAGTGGTGAGGGGAAGGACACAGAGTATGTTGACACTAAGATAGAGGGTCTGACCACTATTGTAATTTAACTGAAAGCAGATGATGAGCGTTAGTATGTGTGAACAAGCAGGAAGCCTGAACTAAAAAGATAATGGCACAAAGAATAGGGGAAGTATGCTTATTTGCATATGGGGTGGACTCATATGCTATTTGGGTATAAAGAGCGAACTAGTGCTCTGGGAGTGTGTGGGTTCCGCGGTGTGTGTTCCGCGGGGTGTGTGTTCCGCGGGGTGTGTTCCGCGGGGACATGCCAGTTGGCTGTACAATTGTAATAAAGAGCATGATTGAATTTACAAGTTCTGATAAAGCGTTATATTTCTGAGATGATTTTCCACGACAAGTGTTGGAGTTTGCCCCTGGCTATCCATCAATACATTTTTTTTTAAATAGTCTGGTTTGCTTAATATAAGGAATTTAAAATGATTTATACTTTTACTTTTGATACTTATGTATATTTAAAACAAAATATTTTACTCAAGTAGTATTTGACTGGGGGATTTTTCACTTTTACTTGAGTCATTTTCTATTAAGGTACTTGACTTTTACTCACATATGAGAATTGGGTACTTTCTCCACCAATGATTTTAAAGTAATCAATTTTCTTCTTCTTCATTGGCTGATTGCTCCCAACTCATAGGAATCCCCCACCCAGTTGACTACTTTACAAATTCCTATTATCAACACCTCAGAACCCTGAGTTGCACACTCCCCTCCCTCATCCCCCGTAACCGGGGGGCCTGAGAGTCTAGATCAGGGATGGGCAATTCCAGTCCTCCGAGGGCTTGATTGGTGTCACAGTTTTGCCCCAGGCCCCAGCTAACACACCTGACTCCAATAATCACCTAATCATGATCTTCAGTTTAGAATGCAATTTGATTAAATCAGCTGTGTTTGCTAGGGATGGAGAAAACGTGTGACATCAATCAGGCCCTCGAGGACTGGAGTTGCCCACCCCTGATCTAGAGGTATCATAAACCTGCTTCTCAAATTTTCTCTGACCTGTGTGACCTTTGCCCTTATAGGTTGCTAAGGAGGTTACTAGGGGGCCGGACATCTGCCAACATCTCTGTCTCTGCTCATCAACTACTGGATGCAGTTATAGCTCTGGACTTGTGGGAAGTTGTCCAAAAACCATCCCCATGTACAGTACCAGTCAAAAGTTTGGACACACCTACTCATTCCGGGTTTTTACTTTATTTTACTATTTTCTACCTCCACACAAAAATACCTCACTTTGTGGGCATATTTTCGTGGACAAAGTATGTGCGCAGAAAACCCTCTCGTTTCACCTCTTCCTCTCTGAGAATACAAGACAACAAGGGAGGTGGCAAATGGTGAGTGTGTCAGTGGAGGCTGCTGAGGGGAGGACGGCTCATAATAATGTCTGGAATGAGCTGGAACAAGAAAACCATGTGTTTGATATATTTGATACCATTCCACCTATTCCGCACCAGCCATTACCATGAGCCCGTCCTCCCCAATTAAGGTGCCACAAACCTCCTGTGGTGTGTGTGTGTGTGTCTGCGTGCATGTCTATGAGGGATGTAGAGATATAGCTGAATAATAGACAACTACACAGAGGAGGCAAGAGTGGGAACTAAGGGAGGGAACAGCTGAAGAACTAAGGGACAGCTGAAGAACTAAGGGAGGAAACAGCTGAAGAACTAAGGGACAGCTGAAGAACTAAGAGAGGGGACAGCTGAAGAACTAAGGGACAGCTGAAGAACTAAGGGAGGAAACAGCTGAAGAACTAAGGGACAGCTGAAGAATAAGAGAGGGGACAGCTGAAGAACTAAGGGACAGCTGAAGAACTAAGGGAGGAAACAGCTGAAGAACTAAGAGGGGACAGCTGAAGAACTAAGAGAGGGGACAGCTGAAGAACTAAGGGAAGAGACAGCTGAAGAACTAAGGGAGGGTACAACTGAAGAACTAAGGGACAGCTGATGAAGAACTAAGGGAGGAAACAGCTGAAGAACTAAGGGACAACTGATGAACTAAGGGACAGCTGAAGAACTAAGGGACAGCTGAAGAACTAAGGGACAGCTGAAGAACTAAGGGAGGGTACAACTGAAGAACTAAGGGACAACTGATGAACTAAGGGACAGCTGAAGAACTAAGGGACAGCTGAAGAACTAAGGGAAGAGACAGCTGAAGAACTAAGGGAGGGTACAACTGAAGAACTAAGGGACAACTGATGAACTAAGGGACAGCTGAAGAACTAAGGGACAGCTGAAGAACTAAGGGAGGGGACAGCTGAAGAACTAAGGGAAGAGACAGCTGAAGAACTAAGGGAGGAGACATCTGAAGAACTAAGGGAGGAGACAGCTGTAGAACTAAGGGAGGTCGCGGCTGAAGAACTAAGGGAGGGACCAGCTGAAGAACTAAGGGAGGGACCAGCTGAAGAACTAAGGGACAGCTGAAGAACTAAGGGAGGAGACAGCTGAAGAACTAAGGGAGGGTACAACTGAAGAACTAAGGGAGGGTACAACTGAAGAACTAAGGGACAGCTGAAGAACTAAGGGACAGCTGAAGAACTAAGGGAGGGGACATCTGAAGAACTAAGGGAGGAGACAGCTGTAGAACTAAGGGAGGTCGCGGCTGAAGAACTAAGGGAGGGACCAGCTGAAGAACTAAGGGAGGAGACAGCTGAAGAACTAAGGGAGGAGACAGCTGAAGAACTGAGGGAGGGGCCAGCTGAAGAACTAAGGGAGGAGACAGCTGAAGAACTAAGAGACAGCTGAAGAACTAAGGGAGGGGACAGCTGAAGAACTAAGGGAGGGGACAGCTGAAGAACTAAGGGAAGAACTAAGGGTATTTTTGGTATTTTATTAGGATCCCCATTAACTGTTGCAAAAGCAGCAGCTACTCTTCCTGGGGTCCACACAAAACATGAAACATAATACAGAATCTAAATAGACAAGAGCAGCTCAAGGACAGAACTACATACATTTTAAAAAGGCACACGTAGCCTACATATCAATACAGACACACAAACTATCTAGGTCAAATAGGGAAGTGGCGTTGTGCCACCAGGTGTTGCTTTATCTGTTTTTTGAAACCAGATTTTCTGTTTATTTGAGCAATATGAGATGGAAGGAAGTTCCATGCAATAAGGGCTCTATATAATACTGTACATTTTCTTGAATATGTTCTGGATTTGGGGACTGTGAAGAGACCCCTGGTGGCATTTCTGGTGGGATAGGTGTGTGGGTCAGAGCTCTGTGTAAGTTGACTATGCTAACAATTTGGGATTTTCAACACATTCATGTTTCTTATAAAAAGAAGAAGCGATGCAGTCAGTCTCTCATCAACTCTTAGCCAAGAGAGACTGGCATAGTATTAATATCAGCCCTCTGATTACAATGAAGAGCAAAACGTGCCGCTCTGACCTGAGTCAGCTGCAACGTAGCTACGTCTTTCCTTGCCGCACTGGACCACACGACGGGACAATAAACAATATTAGACAAAACTAGATCCTGCAGTGGTGTCAAAAAAGGGGAGCATCTCTTTATTACAGACAGACCTCTCCCCATCTTTACAACCATTGAATCTATATGTTTTGACCATGACAGTTTACTCTGTAAGGTAATGCTGAAAATAAACCCAGCTGTGGAGGAATAGGAATAGAGGGGAAAGATAAACCTGGGGTCGTACCAGCAGCGATGGCCCCGACCAGAGGCTGCAAGGTGAGGGCCCAGGGGTAGTTCCAGGCCCCGATGATGAGGACCACTCCCAGAGGCTCCGGCTGGATGTACACCTTCAATGACATGAAACTTTACTAATCCTCTCAGTCAGTGGCTAAATGGTTTACATATATATACTCCTAGAAAAAATGGTTCCAAAAATGTCCTTCAGCTGTCCCCATGGGGAGAACCCTTTGAAGAACCCTTTTGAGAACCAGGTAGAACCCTTTTGGGTTTCATATAGAACCCTCTGTGGGAGGGGTTGTTCAAATGCTTCTCCCCATGGGGATAGCCGTAGGACCCTCTTTCTAGGAGAGTAGTTAAGTGTAAATGGCTGCTGTAAAGGACTGATGTAGTTCAATGATACGTCATCCATACTGTACCTGGTCTCGGATGGTGAGGAGGCTCTTCTCTACTGGCCGAGGAGCAGCCCACTGCTCCAGCTTCGACACAGCCAGGCTGATCTCATTCTCCAGGCCGATCAGCTCCAAAAGCGGGGTGTCGTACTGGCTCTGTGGAATGCAAAGTGAGGTTCATTGATGTGAGATATAGGACGCGTTCCAAATGGAACAATACGCCCTACTTTTGACCAGGGTCCATAGGGCAATTTCACTTTACTTCCTGAATTGTTTATATTCAATTTTTAATTGACCCCAAACCCTGATAAGTCCCGTGCGAAGATTTTACCCTGTTGATGTCCTGTTTGAGGGCGGTGGCGATCTCTCCCTGTCTGTCTGTGATCATCCTCTGGAGGGACTTGAGCTGCTGAACTCTGAACTCCAGGGGTCGCGACTTCCCGGTAAGGAAGGTCTCCCTGGCCCGCTGCACCACCTGCATCTCCATGGAAAAGTGTCACCAGCATACACCTGGATTGACAGAGCGACAGACACAGGTCACCAGCACACACCTGGATAGACAGACCGACAGACACAGGTCACCAGCACACACCTGGATAGACAGACACAGGTCACCAGCACACACCTGGATAGACAGAGCGACAGACACAGGTCACCAGCACACACCTGGATAGACAGACACAGGTCACCAGCACACACCTGGATAGACAGACACAGGTCACCAGCACACACCTGGATAGACAGACACAGGTCACCTGCACACACCTGGATAGACAGACACAGGTCACCAGCACACACCTGGATAGACAGACCGACAGACACAGGTCACCAGCACACACCTGGATAGACAGACCGACAGACACAGGTCACCAGCACACACCTGGATAGACAGACACAGGTCACCAGCACACACCTGGATAGACAGACACAGGTCACCAGCACACACCTGGATAGACAGACCGACAGACACAGGTCACCAGCACACACCTGGATAGACAGAGCGACAGACACAGGTCACCAGCACACACCTGGATAGACAGACACAGGTCACCAGCACACACCTGGATAGACACAAACACAGGTCACCTGCACACACCTGGATAGACAGACACAGGTCACCAGCACACACCTGGATAGACAGACACAGGTCACCAGCACACACCTGGATAGACAGACACAGGTCACCAACACACACCTGGATAGACAGAGCGACAGACACAGGTCACCAACACACACCTGGATAGACAGACACAGGTCACCAACACACACCTGGATAGACAGACACAGGTCACCAACACACACCTGGATAGACAGACACAGGTCACCAGCACACACCTGGATAGACACAAACACAGGTCACCAACACACACCTGGATAGACAGACACAGGTCACCAACACACACCTGGATAGACAGACACAGGTCACCAGCACACACCTGGATAGACAGACACAGGTCACCAGCACACACCTGGATAGACAGACACAGGTCACCAGCACACACCTGGATAGACACAAACACAGGTCACCAACACACACCTGGATAGACAGACACAGGTCACCAACACACACCTGGATAGACAGACACAGGTCACCAGCACACACCTGGATAGACACAAACACAGGTCACCTGCACACACCTGGATAGACAGACACAGGTCACCAACACACACCTGGATAGACAGACACAGGTCACCAGCACACACCTGGATAGACAGACACAGGTCACCAACACACACCTGGATAGACAGAGCGACAGACACAGGTCACCAGCACACACCTGGATAGACAGAAACAGGTCACCAGCACACACCTGGATAGACAGACACAGGTCACCAACACACACCTGGATAGACAGACACAGGTCACCAACACACACCTGGATAGACAGACACAGGTCACCAACACACACCTGGATAGACAGAGCGACAGACACAGGTCACCAGCACACACCTGGATAGACAGACACAGGTCACCAGCACACACCTGGATAGACAGACACAGGTCACCAACACACACCTGGATAGACAGACACAGGTCACCAACACACACCTGGATAGACAGACACAGGTCACCAACACACACCTGGATAGACAGACACAGGTCACCAACACACACCTGGATAGACAGAGCGACAGACACAGGTCACCAGCACACACCTGGATAGACAGACACAGGTCACCAACACACACCTGGATAGACAGAGCGACAGACACAGGTCACCAGCACACACCTGGATAGACAGAGCGACAGACACAGGTCACCAGCACACACCTGGATAGACAGAGCGACAGACACAGGTCACCAACACACACCTGGATAGACAGACACAGGTCACCAACACACACCTGGATAGACAGACACAGGTCACCAACACACACCTGGATAGACAGACACAGGTCACCAACACACACCTGGATTGACAGACACAGGTCACCAACACACACCTGGATAGACAGACACAGGTCACCAACACACACCTGGATAGACAGACACAGGTCACCAGCACACACCTGGATAGACAGACACAGGTCACCAGCACACACCTGGATAGACAGACACAGGTCACCAGCACACACCTGGATAGACAGACACAGGTCACCAACACACACCTGGATAGACAGACACAGGTCACCAGCACACACCTGGATAGACAGACACAGGTCACCAACACACACCTGGATAGACAGACACAGGTCACCAACACACACCTGGATAGACAGACACAGGTCACCAACACACACCTGGATAGACAGAGCGACAGACACAGGTCACCAACACACACCTGGATAGACAGACACAGGTCACCAGCACACACCTGGATAGACAGACACAGGTCACCAGCACACACCTGGATAGACAGACACAGGTCACCAACACACACCTGGATAGACAGACACAGGTCACCAACACACACCTGGATAGACAGACACAGGTCACCAACACACACCTGGATAGACAGAGCGACAGACACAGGTCACCAACACACACCTGGATAGACAGAGCGACAGACACAGGTCACCAGCACACACCTGGATAGACAGACACAGGTCACCAACACACACCTGGATAGACAGACACAGGTCACCAACACACACCTGGATAGACAGACACAGGTCACCAACACACACCTGGATAGACAGAGCGACAGACACAGGTCACCAACACACACCTAGATAGACAGACACAGGTCACCAGCACACACCTGGATAGACAGACACAGGTCACCAGCACACACCTGGATAGACAGAGCGACAGACACAGGTCACCAACACACACCTGGATAGACAGAGCGACAGACACAGGTCACCAACACACACCTGGATAGACAGACACAGGTCACCAGCACACACCTGGATAGACAGAGCGACAGACACAGGTCACCAACACACACCTGGATAGACAGAGCGACAGACACAGGTCACCAGCACACACCTGGATAGACAGAGCGACAGACACAGGTCACCAACACACACCTGGATAGACAGAGCGACAGACACAGGTCACCAACACACACCTGGATAGACAGACACAGGTCACCAGCACACACCTGGATAGACAGAGCGACAGACACAGGTCACCAACACACACCTGGATAGACAGAGCGACAGACACAGGTCACCAGCACACACCTGGATAGACAGAGCGACAGACACAGGTCACCAGCACACACCTGGATAGACAGAGCGACAGACACAGGTCACCAACACACACCTGGATAGACAGAGCGACAGACACAGGTCACCAACACACACCTGGATAGACAGACACAGGTCACCAACACACACCTGGATAGACAGACACAGGTCACCAGCACACACCTGGATAGACAGACACAGGTCACCAACACACACCTGGATAGACAGACACAGGTCACCAGCACACACCTGGATAGACAGAGCGACAGACACAGGTCACCAACACACACCTAGATAGACATACACAGGTCACCAACACACACCTGGATAGACAGACACAGGTCACCAGCACACACCTGGATAGACAGACACAGGTCACCAACACACACCTGGATAGACAGACACAGGTCACCAACACACACCTGGATAGACAGACACAGGTCACCAGCACACACCTGGATAGACAGACACAGGTCACCAGCACACACCTGGATAGACAGACACAGGTCACCAGCACACACCTGGATAGACAGAGCGACAGACACAGGTCACCAACACACACCTGGATAGACAGAGCGACAGACACAGGTCACCAACACACACCTGGATAGACAGAGCGACAGACACAGGTCACCAACACACACCTGGATAGACAGAGCGACAGACACAGGTCACCAGCACACACCTGGATAGACAGACACAGGTCACCAGCACACACCTGGATAGACAGAGCGACAGACATAGGTCACCAACACACACCTGGATAGACAGACACAGGTCACCAACACACACCTGGATAGACAGAGCGACAGACACAGGTCACCAGCACACACCTGGATAGACAGACACAGGTCACCAACACACACCTGGATAGACAGAGCGACAGACACAGGTCACCAGCACACACCTGGATAGACAGACACAGGTCACCAGCACACACCTGGATAGACAGACACAGGTCACCAACACACACCTGGATAGACAGACACAGGTCACCAACACACACCTGGATAGACAGACACAGGTCACCAACACACACCTGGATAGACAGACACAGGTCACCAGCACACACCTGGATAGACAGAGCGACAGACACAGGTCACCAACACACACCTGGATAGACAGACACAGGTCACCAGCACACACCTGGATAGACAGAGCGACAGACACAGGTCACCAACACACACCTGGATAGACAGACACAGGTCACCAACACACACCTGGATAGACAGACACAGGTCACCAGCACACACCTGGATAGACAGACACAGGTCACCAACACACACCTGGATAGACAGACACAGGTCACCAACACACACCTGGATAGACAGAGCGACAGACACAGGTCACCAACACACACCTGGATAGACAGAGCGACAGACACAGGTCACCAACACACACCTGGATAGACAGAGCGACAGACACAGGTCACCAACACACACCTGGATAGACAGACACAGGTCACCAGCACACACCTGGATAGACAGACACAGGTCACCAACACACACCTGGATAGACAGAGCGACAGACACAGGTCACCAACACACACCTGGATAGACAGAGCGACAGACACAGGTCACCAGCACACACCTGGATAGACAGACACAGGTCACCAACACACACCTGGATAGACAGACACAGGTCACCAACACACACCTGGATAGACAGAGCGACAGACACAGGTCACCAACACACACCTGGATAGACAGACACAGGTCACCAGCACACACCTGGATAGACAGAGCGACAGACACAGGTCACCAACACACACCTGGATAGACAGACACAGGTCACCAACACACACCTGGATAGACAGACACAGGTCACCAACACACACCTGGATAGACAGAGCGACAGACACAGGTCACCAACACACACCTGGATAGACAGAGCGACAGACACAGGTCACCAACACACACCTGGATAGACAGACACAGGTCACCAGCACACACCTGGATAGACAGACACAGGTCACCAACACACACCTGGATAGACAGAGCGACAGACACAGGTCACCAACACACACCTGGATAGACAGAGCGACAGACACAGGTCACCAACACACACCTGGATAGACAGACACAGGTCACCAACACACACCTGGATAGACAGACCGACAGACACAGGTCACCAACACACACCTGGATAGACAGAGCGACAGACACAGGTCACCAACACACACCTGGATAGACAGACACAGGTCACCAACACACACCTGGATAGACAGAGCGACAGACACAGGTCACCAGCACACACCTGGATAGACAGACACAGGTCACCAGCACACACCTGGATAGACAGACACAGGTCACCAGCACACACCTGGATAGACAGACACAGGTCACCAGCACACACCTGGATAGACAGAGCGACAGACACAGGTCACCAACACACACCTGGATAGACAGACACAGGTCACCAGCACACACCTGGATAGACAGACACAGGTCACCAACACACACCTGGATAGACAGACACAGGTCACCAACACACACCTGGATAGACAGAGCGACAGACACAGGTCACCAGCACACACCTGGATAGACAGACACAGGTCACCAACACACACCTGGATAGACAGAGCGACATACACAGGTCACCAGCACACACCTGGATAGACAGACACAGGTCACCAACACACACCTGGATAGACAGACACAGGTCACCAACACACACCTGGATAGACAGACACAGGTCACCAGCACACACCTGGATAGACAGAGCGACAGACACAGGTCACCAGCACACACCTGGATAGACAGACACAGGTCACCAGCACACACCTGGATAGACAGACACAGGTCACCAGCACACACCTGGATAGACAGACACAGGTCACCAACACACACCTGGATAGACAGACACAGGTCACCAACACACACCTGGATAGACAGACACAGGTCACCAACACACACCTGGATAGACAGACACAGGTCACCAACACACACCTGGATAGACAGACACAGGTCACCAACACACACCTGGATAGACAGACACAGGTCACCAACACACACCTGGATAGACAGAGCGACAGACACAGGTCACCAGCACACACCTGGATAGACAGACACAGGTCACCAACACACACCTGGATAGACAGACACAGGTCACCAGCACACACCTGGATAGACAGACACAGGTCACCAGCACACACCTGGATAGACAGACACAGGTCACCAGCACACACCTGGATAGACAGACACAGGTCACCAGCACACACCTGGATAGACAGACACAGGTCACCAACACACACCTGGATAGACACAAACACAGGTCACCAACACACACCTAGATAGACAGACACAGGTCACCAGCACACACCTGGATAGACAGACACAGGTCACCTGCACACACCTGGATAGACAGAGCGACAGACACAGGTCACCAGCACACACCTGGATAGACAGACACAGGTCACCAACACACACCTGGATAGACAGAGCGACAGACACAGGTCACCAGCACACACCTGGATAGACAGACACAGGTCACCTGCACACACCTGGATAGACAGAGCAACAGACACAGGTCACCAGCACACACCTGGATAGACAGACACAGGTCACCAACACACACCTGGATAGACAGAGCGACAGACACAGGTCACCAGCACACACCTGGATAGACAGAGCGACAGACACAGGTCACCAGCACACACCTGGATAGACAGACACAGGTCACCAACACACACCTGGATAGACAGACACAGGTCACCAGCACACACCTGGATAGACAGAGCGACAGACACAGGTCACCAGCACACACCTGGATAGACAGACACAGGTCACCAACACACACCTGGATAGACAGACACAGGTCACCAGCACACACCTGGATAGACAGACACAGGTCACCAACACACACCTGGATAGACAGAGCGACATACACAGGTCACCAGCACACACCTGGATAGACAGACACAGGTCACCAGCACACACCTGGATAGACAGACACAGGTCACCAGCACACACCTGGATAGACAGAGCGACAGACACAGGTCACCAGCACACACCTGGATAGACAGAGCGACAGACACAGGTCACCAGCACACACCTGGATAGACAGACACAGGTCACCAGCACACACCTGGATAGACAGAGCGACAGACACAGGTCACCAGCACACACCTGGATAGACAGACACAGGTCACCAGCACACACCTGGATAGACAGAGCGACAGACACAGGTCACCAACACACACCTGGATAGACAGAGCGACATACACAGGTCACCAACACACACCTGGATAGACAGAGCGACAGACACAGGTCACCAACACACACCTGGATAGACAGAGCGACAGACACAGGTCACCAACACACACCTGGATAGACAGAGCGACAGACACAGGTCACCAACACACACCTGGATAGACAGAGCGACATACACAGGTCACCAACACACACCTGGATAGACAGAGCGACAGACACAGGTCACCAGCACACACCTGGATAGACAGACACAGGTCACCTGCACACACCTGGATAGACAGACACAGGTCACCAACACACACCTGGATAGACAGAGCGACAGACACAGGTCACCAACACACACCTGGATAGACAGAGCGACATACACAGGTCACCAGCACACACCTGGATAGACAGACACAGGTCACCAGCACACACCTGGATAGACAGAGCGACAGACACAGGTCACCAGCACACACCTGGATAGACAGACACAGGTCACCAGCACACACCTGGATAGACAGACACAGGTCACCAGCACACACCTGGATAGACAGAGCGACATACACAGGTCACCAACACACACCTGGATAGACAGACACAGGTCACCAGCACACACCTGGATAGACAGACACAGGTCACCAACACACACCTGGATAGACAGACACAGGTCACCAGCACACACCTGGATAGACAGACACAGGTCACCAACACACACCTGGATAGACAGACACAGGTCACCAACACACACCTGGATAGACAGAGCGACAGACACAGGTCACCAACACACACCTGGATAGACAGAGCGACATACACAGGTCACCAACACACACCTGGATAGACAGAGCGACAGACACAGGTCACCAACACACACCTGGATAGACAGAGCGACAGACACAGGTCACCAACACACACCTGGATAGACAGAGCGACAGACACAGGTCACCAACACACACCTGGATAGACAGAGCGACAGACACAGGTCACCAACACACACCTGGATAGACAGAGCGACAGACACAGGTCACCAGCACACACCTGGATAGACAGACACAGGTCACCAACACACACCTGGATAGACAGACACAGGTCACCAACACACACCTGGATAGACAGAGCGACATACACAGGTCACCAGCACACACCTGGATAGACAGAGCGACAGACACAGGTCACCAGCACACACCTGGATAGACAGACACAGGTCACCTGCACACACCTGGATAGACAGAGCGACAGACACAGGTCACCAACACACACCTGGATAGACAGAGCGACAGACACAGGTCACCAACACACACCTGGATAGACAGAGCGACAGACACAGGTCACCAACACACACCTGGATAGACAGAGCGACATACACAGGTCACCAGCACACACCTGGATAGACAGACACAGGTCACCAGCACACACCTGGATTGACAGACACAGGTCACCAGCACACACCTGGATAGACAGACACAGGTCACCAGCACACACCTGGATTGACAGACACAGGTCACCAACACACACCTGGATAGACAGACACAGGTCACCAGCACACACCTGGATAGACAGAGCGACAGACACAGGTCACCAGCACACACCTGGATAGACAGAGCGACAGACACAGGTCACCAGCACACACCTGGATAGACAGACACAGGTCACCAGCACACACCTGGATTGACAGACACAGGTCACCAGCACACACCTGGATAGACAGACACAGGTCACCAGCACACACCTGGATAGACAGACACAGGTCACCAACACACACCTGGATAGACAGACACAGGTCACCAACACACACCTGGATAGACAGACCGACAGACACAGGTCACCAGCACACACCTGGATAGACAGAGCGACATACACAGGTCACCAGCACACACCTGGATAGACAGACACAGGTCACCAACACACACCTGGATAGACAGACACAGGTCACCAGCACACACCTGGATAGACAGAGCGACAGACACAGGTCACCAGCACACACCTGGATAGACAGAGCGACAGACACAGGTCACCAGCACACACCTGGATAGACAGACACAGGTCTCCAGCACACACCTGGATTGACAGACACAGGTCACCAGCACACACCTGGATAGACAGACACAGGTCACCAGCACACACCTGGATAGACAGACACAGGTCACCAACACACACCTGGATAGACAGACACAGGTCACCAACACACACCTGGATAGACAGACCGACAGACACAGGTCACCAGCACACACCTGGATAGACAGAGCGACAGACACAGGTCACCAGCACACACCTGGATAGACAGAGCGACAGACACAGGTCACCAACACACACCTGGATAGACAGAGCGACAGACACAGGTCACCAGCACACACCTGGATAGACAGACACAGGTCACCAACACACACCTGGATAGACAGACACAGGTCACCAGCACACACCTGGATAGACAGAGCGACATACACAGGTCACCAGCACACACCTGGATTGACAGACACAGGTCACCAGCACACACCTGGATAGACAGACACAGGTCACCAGCACACACCTGGATAGACAGAGCGACAGACACAGGTCACCAACTCGCACCTGTAGAGTACACACAGCACACAGAGTACCTGTCACCACACCACACCTGTACAGATACAGCTACATGTCACCAGATCACACCCATTCAGTACAGATACAGCTACCTGTCACCAGATCACACCCATACAGTACAGATACAGCTACCTGTCACCAGACCACACCTGTACAGTACAGATACAGATACCTGTCACCACACCTGTACAGTACAGATACAGCTACCTGTCACCACACCTGTACAGTACAGATACAGCTACCTGTCACCACACCTGTACAGTACAGATACAGATACCTGTCACCACACCTGTACAGTACAGATACAGCTACCTGTCACCACACCTGTACAGTACAGATACAGCTACCTGTCACCAGACCACAATGTAAATTGTCCGGTGGCGATTTTTATGAATTGTTCAGCAGTCTAATGGCTTGGGGGTAGAAGCTGTTGAGGAGCCTTTTGGTCCTAGACTTGGCGCTCCGGTACCGCTTGCCGTGCGGTAGCAGAGAAAACAGTCTATAACTTGGGTGACTGGAGTCTCTGACAATTTTATGGGCTTTCCTCTGACACTGCCTTTATAGAGGTCCTGGATGGCAGGAAGCTTGGCTCCAGTGATATACTGCGCCGTTCACACTACCCTCTGTAGCGCCTTACGGTCAGATGCCAAGCAGTTGCCATACCAGGCGGTGATGCAACCTGTCAGGATGCTCTCGATGGTGCAGCTGTAGAACCTTTGGAGGATCTGTGGGCCCATGCCAAATCTTTTCAGTCTCCTGAGGGAGAAAAGGTTTTGTCGTGCCCTCTTCAGGACTGTCTTGGTATGTTTGGACCATGACAGTGTGTTGGTGATGTGGACACCAAGGAACTTGAAACTCTCGACCCACTTCAGAGGGTCATTATCAGCAACCATCAGTCCTGTGTTCCAATGGCACGTTGTGTTAGCTAATTCAAATGTATAATTTTAAAAGGCTAATTGATCATTAGAAAACTCTTTTGTAATTATGTTAGCACAGCTGAAAACTGTTGTCCTGATTAAATAAGCAATTAAACTGGCCTTCTTTAGACAAGTTGAATATCTGGAGCATCAGCATTTGTGGGTTCGAATACAGGCTCAAAATGGCCAGAAACAAATAACTTTCTTCTGAAACTCGTCAGTCTATTCTTGTTCTGAGAAATGAAGGCTATTCCATGCAAGAAATTGCCAAGAAACTGAAGATCTCGTACAACGCTGTGTACTACTTCCTTCACAGAATAGCGCAAACTGGCTCTAACCAGAATATAAAGAGGAGTGGGAGGCCGCGGTGCACAACTGAGCAAGAGAACAAGTACATTAAAGTGTCTAGTTTGAGAAACAGACTCCTCACAAGTCCTGGCAGCTTCATTAAATAGTACCCACAAAACACCAGTCTCAACATCAACAGTGAAGAGGCGACTCCGGGATGCTAGCCATCTAGGAAGAGTTGCAAAGAAAAAGCCATATCTCAGACTGGCCAATAAAAAGAAAACATTAAGATGGACAAAAGAACACAGACACTGGACAGTGTATCTCCTTTCCCAGTTTCATCAACAGTTCTGAATTCACGCTGCTCCAGATGCATAGGGGGGGTTGAAGATTTCTTCATCTTTAAATGCAATATTTGAGATTTTATGTATTTCTATCAAGTCAAAACTGGAATTTCGACTCAAAACAAAGGTTGTAAAAGTATGCTAGACATTTATAGAATAAATCATATCTAGTTTGATGATTCTGTGACAAAACGGTGAATTAGTTATTGATTTGTACTTTTTTAATTGGCTTTTGGCGAATGTCTGATGAATGTCTGTTGAATGTGTGGATATAAACTTTACCTCGGTTATAAAATATGACTTTATAATTATTAGTTGGTAGGTTGTCAATTCTAAAACTGTATACAACTGAAATAACAGGCTAATGAACGTTGTAATTACTGTGATAGACTACATATAGTACTTTGTCTGTTGGATACATCTAAACAATAATGCTCCATACTCACACGTGAATGAAAGCATCAATCTGGAGCAACAACGGACGAAATAAATTTATCCCGATTTATCCAAGTAGTGAAATCACCGCTGGCAGTGTAAACAAAAAAAATAAGTTATCAGAAACGTTCCTATCCTGTGCAAAAATATTGGTGCATAACCAACGAGATGAACACCATCATACCACAGTACCATACAGTCTGTCCTTGTTCCTATTTCACTGACGTGACCGTGGGAGGCACATGACCGCACATTTAACTTTCATCGCACCAGGCTACGGGTGGTATCAGACGTCACTAATAACTAGGCAGACGTTTTTTTGTTGTTGCATTTTTACAAATACATTTTTTTTAGCTACAAAATGGCCATATGTTTAGTCCTACAATATCCCAGAATTTTATTAATCAAGTCACACCAGTAAAATACCAGAATGGCTTATAAAATGTTTTTTTTTTGCTAAAAAATAAAATGTAAAAGTGACATAAAAGAAGTGTAATAAATACCCAGAAACAAGATAATTTTTTATTTGAAATGAATAACTCTTCTCGGTCTTATTATATATTATTTCACAGCTAAGCCTAAATGTCATTTTAATATCTTAAATACAAAAACTGACGACTGTGACATCTCATTGATAATGTTATACAGTAACATAACGCAGGCAACTTTTCTTTTCATACTAAACATAAAAGTACTGTTGACATAATCAGTATCAAAATGAGTACAACAAGAGGCACATTCTTTACATTACAAAACAGTTGCACTCCTTTAGGAAAATGCAAACGCATGGTACTCAGTCTTCCATTGAGGTTAGAATCCATTTGCAACAGTGCAACAGAGATGAAATGTGTAGGACACGATATGAAATAAAAAATAACCTCAAATATACAGGTTTACTGGCATCATAAACACCTCTAAAATGATTAAGGGTTCATAACCCTTGTTTTTAAAAACAGTTAAATAATTGTGATTTAAAATGAACTATTGCAATTTTGCTATGTTTATGACTGACACTGAGCCATAACTGTTACCCCAGCACTACAAGTCTAAATCAGGGTCCAAGATGGTGGAGCCTCACATACAGTTTCCCCACATCACCATCACCGCAGGAACCTCTGCAAGAAACACAAAATGTCTCCCATCATCACTTTTCACAAACAGGACAACAATGAATATGGCAATCAACAGTGACACAGCAAATTACAAAGAAAGATATGTGTAGAGGTACAGGAGGACCAAGAAACAAAGGCCTTATTTAGTGAAGGAGAATGATGCATGCTGGGTAATTAAAGGGGGCCATAGATCATGTTTCTAGTGTTGTGTGGTTAGATTTCCTCAACAACAACCAAACATTGTCTGAAGGAGACAAAGCCATTCTTGTGTTGGGAGCACAAGGGTTCTGTCCACAATGTCAACCTATTCCCTATATAGTGCACTACTTTTGACCAGAGCTCTATGAGCCCTGACCCAAAAGAAGTGCACTATGTAGAGAATAGGGTGTAATTTGGAACGGACCCCGTTCTATGGAGCTGTGGGAGTTAAGAGAGGGAATTTTCGTATAATGTATCTTGCCATCTCTGTGAAAATGTACTTTCCAGGATGGATTCAAGAGACAAAATAGAAGCACCCAGTTAGCATTTAGACACACAAATAGCTCATTGAATAACAATAGCTGGGTTTCTTTCGAGATAATAATTTAAATCGTATTTAATAAACTGTTTTCATTTGAAAAAAATAGAAGCGTTGACAACATAAACTACGTATTCTAGAAAAACACATTATTCAGCCAACAAGCTGCAGTTCGCTACACTCGCATTAACATCTGCTAAACATGTGTATGTGACCAATAACATCTGCTAACCATGTGTATGTGACCAATAACATCTGCTAACCATGTGTATGTGACCAATAACATCTGCTAACCACATGTATGTGACCAATAACATCTGCTAACCATGTGTATGTGACCATTAACATCTGCTAACCATGTGTATGTGACCAATAACATCTGCTAACCATGTGTATGTGACCAATAACATCTGCTAACCGTGTGTATGTGACCAATAACATCTGCTGACCGTGTGTGTGTGACCAATAACATTTGAATTGAGTATGAGTCAGTTAGAAGTTTGTTGTGTGTCCCACTATGTCAACATCCTAAATGTCACCCTATTCCCTATGTAGTGCACTACTTTCGACTAGGCCCTGGTCAAAAGTAGTGCACTAAATAGGGAACAGTGTGCCATTTGTGACGGACTCTATATCTCCCCTTTCTTCCTTGGATCACCGGTCGCCGAGAGGTTCTCGTTATTTAAACCAGTCAGGACCGAGACGCTCCAGTCCATCCCTCTGCCCTCACACAGGCCACTATGGTATTTTAAGTAGGAGGGGCTGTAGTGACCAGCGGAGCTAAGACAGGGACCTATTGTAGGGATCTCAACCGTTTCGTAGCATCCACTTATGGGATATGTCCAGAATGGCACCCTATTCCCTATGTAGTGCACTACTTTTGACCAGGGCCTAGTCAAACGTAGTGCACTACATAGGGAATAGGGTGCCATTGGCTCTCTAAACCATTGATTAAAAACTAGAGCAGGAAGGCCTGTTAGCTAACTCAGTCTAAACCCCCTGATAAACAAGGGAACAACAGTTAAGAGGATCTATTGTAAGCCTATATTTTGAAATCTGAGTTTATAGTTTGGGGTGGCAGGGTAGCCTAGTGGTTCGAGTGTTGGGCCAGTAACCGAAAGGTTGCTGGATCGAATCCCCGAGGTGACGAGGTAAAAATCTGTCATTCTGCCCCTGAACAAGGCAGTTGTTCCCTGGTAGGCCGTCATTGTAATTAAGAATTTGTTCTTAACTGACTTGCCTAGTTAAATTTATTAAGTCTTGCATCCTCAATTTTACATCTCCAAACACTTAGAGATGTTTTGATCAACTAAAACCTTGTGATTGGAGGCTTGTTAACCACATGTACATGGCACCTTGGGGATATAATTACCATTGAAAAACAATTTGGAAATGTGTTTTAATTCATGTTGTTATTCCATCGGACAAAATGCACATCTTGTTTGACATTTTATTTCAATTAAATATCTGACCTGTACTATAGTCTATCTGACCTGTACTATAGTCTATCTATCTGACCTGTACTATAGTCTATCTGACCTGTACTATAGTCTATCTGACCTGTACTATAGTCTATCTATCTGACCTGTACTATAGTCTATCTATCTGACCTGTACTATAGTCTATCTATCTGACCTGTACTATAGTCTATCTATCTGACCTGTACTATAGTCTATCTATCTGACCTGTACTATAGTCTATTTGACCTGTACTATAGTCTATCTGACCTGTACTATAGTCTATCTATCTGACCTGTACTATAGTCTATCTGACCTGTACTATAGTCTATCTATCTGACCTGTACTATAGTCTATCTATCTGACCTGTACTATAGTCTATCTATCTGACCTGTACTATAGTCTATCTGACCTGTACTATAGTCTATCTGACCTGTACTATAGTCTATCTGACCTGTACTATAGTCTATCTGACCTGTACTATAGTCTATCTGACCTGTACTATAGTCTATCTGACCTGTACTATAGTCTATCTGACCTGTACTATAGTCTATCTGACCTGTACTATAGTCTATCTATCTGACCTGTACTATAGTCTATCTATCTGACCTGTACTATAGTCTATCTATCTGACCTGTACTATAGTCTATCTATCTGACCTGTACTATAGTCTATCTATCTGACCTGTACTATAGTCTATCTATCTGACCTGTACTATAGTCTATCTATCTGACCTGTACTATAGTCTATCTATCTGACCTGTACTATAGTCTATCTATCTGACCTGTACTATAGTCTATCTATCTGACCTGTACTATAGTCTATCTATCTGACCTGTACTATAGTCTATCTATCTGACCTGTACTATAGTCTATCTGACCTGTACTATAGTCTATCTATCTGGCCTGTACTATAGTCTATCTATCTGACCTGTACTATAGTCTATCTGACCTGTACTATAGTCTATCTATCTGACCTGTACTATAGTCTATCTATCTGACCTGTACTATAGTCTATCTATCTGACCTGTACTATAGTCTATCTGACCTGTACTATAGTCTATCTATCTGGCCTGTACTATAGTCTATCTGACCTGTACTATAGTCTATCTGACCTGTACTATAGTCTATCTATCTGACCTGTACTATAGTCTATCTATCTGACCTGTACTATAGTCTATCTGACCTGTACTATAGTCTATCTATCTGACCTGTACTATAGTCTATCTATCTGACCTGTACTATAGTCTATCTATCTGACCTGTACTATAGTCTATCTATCTGACCTGTACTATAGTCTATCTATCTGACCTGTACTATAGTCTATCTATCTGACCTGTACTATAGTCTATCTATCTGACCTGTACTATAGTCTATCTATCTGACCTGTACTATAGTCTATCTATCTGACCTGTACTATAGTCTATCTATCTGACCTGTACTATAGTCTATCTATCTGACCTGTACTATAGTCTATCTATCTGACCTGTACTATAGTCTATCTATCTGACCTGTACTATAGTCTATCTGACCTGTACTATAGTCTATCTATCTGGCCTGTACTATAGTCTATCTATCTGACCTGTACTATAGTCTATCTGACCTGTACTATAGTCTATCTATCTGACCTGTACTATAGTCTATCTATCTGACCTGTACTATAGTCTATCTATCTGACCTGTACTATAGTCTATCTGACCTGTACTATAGTCTATCTATCTGGCCTGTACTATAGTCTATCTGACCTGTACTATAGTCTATCTGACCTGTACTATAGTCTATCTATCTGACCTGTACTATAGTCTATCTATCTGACCTGTACTATAGTCTATCTGACCTGTACTATAGTCTATCTATCTGACCTGTACTATAGTCTATCTATCTGGCCTGTACTATAGTCTATCTGACCTGTACTATAGTCTATCTGACCTGTACTATAGTCTATCTATCTGACCTGTACTATAGTCTATCTGACCTGTACTATAGTCTATCTGATCTGTACTATAGTCTATCTATCTGACATGTACTATAGTCTATCTATCTGACCTGTACTATAATCTATCTATCTGACCTGTACTATAATCTATCTATCTGACCTGTACTATAGTCTATCTGACCTGTACTATAGTCTATCTGACCTGTACTATAGTCTATCTGATCTGTACTATAGTCTATCTGACCTGTACTATAGTCTATCTATCTGACCTGTACTATAGTCTATCTATCTGACCTGTACTATGGTCTATCTATCTGACCTGTACTATAGTCTATCTATCTGACCTGTACTATAGTCTATCTGACCTGTACTATAGTCTATCTGATCTGTACTATAGTCTATCTGACCTGTGCTATAGTCTATCTATCTGACCTGTACTATAGTCTATCTGACCTGTACTATAGTCTATCTGACCTGTACTATGGTCTATCTATCTGACCTGTACTATAGTCTATCTGACCTGTACTATAGTCTATCTGACCTGTACTATAGTCTATCTGACCTGTACTATAGTCTATCTGACCTGTACTATGGTCTATCTGACCTGTACTATAGTCTATCTGACCTGTACTATGGTCTATCTCACCTGTACTACGAAGGCAGCCATGGCAGAGAACAGGGCCAGTAGTGCCATGCGTCTGAGCTGGCGCAGGTTGACCCGCTTCAGGAAGAAGAAGCGTGCCCAGCCCAGCTTCTTAGCCGTGTGGGGCGGGTAACGCATGGCGTTGGCATCCTCCAGGTTGAGCTTCTTAATGAGACAGGCACGCAGGTGGCTGAGCTGATCAAAGCCGTGCTGGCTGTGGTAGCGTCCCATACCACTGTTACCTTGGGGAAGGGGGGAAGGGAGGGACAATGGGGGGGAAATTCAATATATGTATACACACACAAACACACACACACACACACACACACACACACACACACACACACACACACACACACACACACACACACACACACACACACACACACACACAGGTCAGGTCAGGTACTAACAAGGGTGCTATTAAGACACGCACATAACACACATATCAGTATCATATGTGTGTGTGTGTGTTGGTGTTAACTTACCCACCCCTCCAAAGGGGAGAGCGCTGACAGTGAAGTGGACCAGACAGTCATTGGCCACTAGGGCCCCACTAGAAGTCTCTGCTATCACCCTCCTGATCAACTAGAGGTGGAGGGAGGAGGAGAGAGAGAGGGGGAGAGAGAGAGGGAGGGAGGTAGAGAGAGGTGCATAAAGATGGAGGGGTAGAGAGAGCGAGAAGGAGGTGGAGAGAGAGGGAGAGAGGGGGAGAAAGAGGCGGGGAGAGATGGAGAGGGGGAGAGAGAGGGAGGGAGAGAGGTGGAGAGAGATGGAGGGGGAGAGAGAGGGAGGGAGGTGGAGAGAGAGAAGGAGGTGGAGAGAGAGGGAGAAGGGGGAGAGAGGGGGAAAGAGGTGGGGAGAGAAAGGGAAGTGGAGAGAGGGAGGGAGAGAGGTGGAGAGAGGGAGGGAGAGAGGTGGAGAGAGGGAGGGAGACAGAGAGAGAGGTGGAGAGAGAGGTGGAGAGAGGGAGGGAGAGAGAGGTCGAGAGAGGGGGAGAGGGAAAGGGAGGTGGAGAGAGAGGGAGGGAGAAAGGGAGAGAGAGAGGGAGATAAGGGGATAGAGAGGGAGAGAGAGGATAGAGGGAGGGAGGTGGCGAGAGAGAGAGGGAGACAGAGAGGGTGGGAGAGGGAGCGAGGGAGAGAGAGAGAGGGAGGGATACAGAGAGAGGGGGAGGGAGACAGAGAAGGCGGGAGAGGGAGATGGAGAGGAGAGAGGGAGGTGGAGAGAGAGGGAGGGATGTAGAGAGAGAGGGAGGGAGGTGGAGAGAGAGGGAGGGAGGTGAAGAGAGAGGGACGGAGGTGAAGAGAGAGGGACGGAGGTGAAGAGAGAGGGACGGAGGTGAAGAGAGAGGGAGGGAGGTGAAGAGAGAGGGAGGGAGGTGGAGAGAGAGGGAGGGAGGTGGAGAGAGAGGGAGGGAGGTGGAGAGAGAGGGACGGAGGTGGAGAGAGAGGGAGGGAGGTGGAGAGAGAGGGAGGGAGGTGGAGAGAGAGGGAGGGAGGTGGAGAGAGAGGGAGGGAGGTGGAGAGAGAGGGAGACAGAGGGAGGGAGGGAGAGAGAGGGGGAGACAGAGAGAGACAGAGAGAGACATAGAGACAGCAAGTCAAAGGGAGAGACACTAACTCAGTATTTAACGTAGGTCATAAGTCATATTCATTAATATGGATATGTTTCATTAGTTAAAGTTTCATTAGTTTAATCTTACAGACTTTATCTTTGATTTTACTTCTGTGGTCTTTACCTTGTTGTCAGGTGAAAACACGTAGAGGGCCAGAGGCTTCTCTCTCTCATTGATGAACTGTATAGCCTCGTCCACTCCACTAACAGTGACAATGGGGAGCAAGGGACCAAAGATCTCCTCTTGCATCACCTTGGAGCCCCCTGTCACGTCCTTCAGCACCGTGGGGGCTGGACACACGTGCACATTGAGAAATAACACACACAGTGAGCAGACACAAAGGGGCAGTGGGGGGGGGGGGGGGGGGGGGGGAGGCTCGTGAATACTACAAACATGAGAAATAACACACACACACACACACACACACACACACACACACACACACACACACACACACACACACACACACACACACACACACACACACACACAACCTACAGGGGCCTCGTTAATGTACCTATATAGCATTGTGACTGGTCGCTGTCTCCTCCGATGGCCACAGTGCTCCCCTCGAGCAGTGACATCACCCTCTGGAAGTGGCGCTGGTTAATGATGCGTCCGTAGTCCTCGAAAGTCTTTGGGTCGTCCGTATAAAACTCCTAACACCAGCCCAAAGGTAAAATACACTATAGCGAAAGACCATTAAAATGTAGATATAGGGCCTAGTGAAAGTTGGCACCCCCTTGAATGTTTTTCCTTGATATAAAAAGGGATGGAATTATACTTTTTCCCCTCTATTTTCCAGTATTGTGGTGGCAGCATCATGTTATGGGTATGCTTGTCACCGGCAGGGACTTGGGAGTTTGTCAGGATGAAAATAAATATGAAAAGAGCAGAGCCCAGGTAAAACGTTTGAGGAAAACCCCACCTCAGTCTCTACAGTTGTATTTTTGTACGGGACAATTACACAAATGTTTATGCAAAAGCATTGTTGAGTGTTCTTGAGTGGTCAAGTCTCAGTTCTGACATAAATCTGCTTAAAAAAAAAAATCAGAGACACGGTTTAAATCACTGTCCATTAATGATCCCCAACCAAATGTACTGAGCCTGAGCAATGTTGACATCAAGTATTAACTTAGGGGGGTGGATTTATCCAATTATCATATTTCAGCTTTTTTTTTTCTTAATTTGGAAAATGTTCTAGAATTTTATTTTGAAAATGTGAAGTAGGATGTGTAGAAATGTTGGAAAACAAGTTCAAGGGGGTGTCGACTTTCTACAGGCACTGAGTAAATTACAGCTGCTGTCGACTTCTTTATGAACAGGGGGGGGGGGGGGGGGGGGCAGGCAGCCTAGTGGTTAGAGCGTTGGGCCAGTAGGTAGCCTAGTGGTTAGAGCGTTGGGCCAGTAGGTAGCCTAGTGGTTAGAGCGTTGGGCCAGTAGGTAGCCTAGTGGTTAGAGCGTTGGGCCAGTAGGTAGCCTAGTGGTTAGAGCGTTGGGCCAGTAGGTAGCCTAGTGGTTAGAGCGTTGGGCCAGTAGGTAGCCTAGTGGTTAGAGTGTTGGGCCAGTAGGTAGCCTAGTGGTTAGAGCGTTGGGCCAGTAGGTAGCCTAGTGGTTAGAGCGTTGGGCCAGTAGGTAGCCTAGTGGTTAGAGCGTTGGGCCAGTAGGTAGCCTAGTGGTTAGAGCGTTGGGCCAGTAGGTAGCCTAGTGGTTAGAGCGTTGGGCCAGTAACCAGTAGGTAGCCTAGTGGTTAGAGTGTTGGGCCAGTAGGTAGCCTAGTGGTTAGAGCGTTGGGCCAGTAGGTAGCCTAGTGGTTCGAGTGTTGGGCCAGTAATCAGCAGGTAGCCTAGTGGTTAGAGCGTTGGGCCAGTAGGTAGCCTAGTGGTTAGAGCGTTGGGCCAGTAGGTAGCCTAGTGGTTAGAGCGTTGGGCAAGTAGGTAGCCTAGTGGTTAGAGCGTTGGGCCAGTAGCTAGCCTAGTGGTTAGAGTGTTGGGCCAGTAGGTAGCCTAGTGGTTAGAGCGTTGGGCCAGTAGGTAGCCTAGTGGTTAGAGCGTTGGGCCAGTAGGTAGCCTAGTGGTTAGAGCGTTGGGCCAGTAGGTAGCCTAGTGGTTAGAGCGTTGGGCCAGTAGGTAGCCTAGTGGTTAGAGCGTTGGGCCAGTAACCAGTAGGTAGCCTAGTGGTTAAAGCGTTGGGCCAGTAGGTAGCCTAGTGGTTAGAGCGTTGGGCCAGTAGGTAGCCTAGTGGTTAGAGCGTTGGGCCAGTAGGTAGCCTAGTGGTTAGAGCGTTGGGCCAGTAGGTAGCCTAGTGGTTAGAGTGTTGGGCCAGTAGGTAGCCTAGTGGTTAGAGTGTTGGGCCAGTAGGTAGCCTAGTGGTTAGAGCGTTGGGCCAGTAGGTAGCCTAGTGGTTAGAGCGTTGGGCCAGTAGGTAGCCTAGTGGTTAGAGTGTTGGGCCAGTAGGTAGCCTAGTGGTTGGAGTGTTGGGCCAGTAGGTAGCCTAGTGGTTAGAGCGTTGGGCCAGTAGGTAGCCTAGTGGTTAGAGCGTTGGGCCAGTAGGTAGCCTAGTGGTTAGAGCGTTGGGCCAGTAGGTAGCCTAGTGGTTAGAGCGTTGGGCCAGTAGGTAGCCTAGTGGTTAGAGCGTTGGGCCAGTAACCAGTAGGTAGCCTAGTGGTTAGAGTGTTGGGCCAGTAGGTAGCCTAGTGGTTAGAGCGTTGGGCCAGTAGGTAGCCTAGTGGTTTGAGTGTTGGGCCAGTAATCAGCAGGTAGCCTAGTGGTTAGAGCGTTGGGCCAGTAGGTAGCCTAGTGGTTAGAGCGTTGGGCCAGTAGGTAGCCTAGTGGTTAGAGCGTTGGGCCAGTAGGTAGCTTAGTGGTTAGAGCGTTGTGCCAGTAATCAGCAGGTAGCCTAGTGGTTAGAGCGTTGGGCCAGTAGGTAGCCTAGTGTTAGAGCGTTGGGCTAGTAACCAGCAGGTAGCCTAGTGGTTAGAGCGTTGGGCCAGTAACCAGCAGGTAGCCTAGTGGTTAGTGCATTGGGCCAGTAATCAGCAGGTAGCCTAGTGGTTAGAGCGTTGGGCAAGTAGGTAGCCTAGTGGTTAGAGCGTTGGGCTAGTAACCAGCAGGTAGCCTAGTGGTTAGAGCATTGGGCCAGTAACCAGCAGGTAGCCTAGTGGTTAGAGCGTTGGGCTAGTAACCAGCAGGTAGGCTAGCGGTTAGAGCGTTGGGCCAGTAACCAGCAGGTAGCCTAGTGGTTAGAGCGCTGGGCTAGTAACCAGCAGGTAGCCTAGTGGTTAGAGCGTTGGGCTAGTAACCAGCAGGTAGGCTAGTGGTTAGAGCGTTGGGCTAGTAACCAGCAGGTAGCCTAGTGGTTAGAGCATTGGGCTAGTAACCAGCAGGTAGCCTAGTGGTTAGTGCGTTGGGCCAGTAATCAGCAGGTAGCCTAGTGGTTAGAGCGTTGGGCAAGTAGGTAGCCTAGTGGTTAGAGCGTTGGGCTAGTAACCAGCAGGTAGCCTAGTGGTTAGAGCATTGGGCCAGTAACCAGCAGGTAGCCTAGTGGTTAGAGCGTTGGGCTAGTAATCAGCAGGTAGCCTAGTGGTTAGAGCGTTGGGCCAGTAGGTAGCCTAGTGGTTAGAGCGTTGGGCCAGTAGGTAGCCTAGTGTTAGAGCGTTGGGCTAGTAACCAGCAGGTAGCCTAGTGGTTAGAGCGTTGGGCTAGTAACCAGCAGGTAGGCTAGTGGTTAGAGCGTTGGGCTAGTAACCAGCAGGTAGCCTAGTGGTTAGAGCATTGGGCTAGTAACCAGCAGGTAGCCTAGTGGTTAGAGCGTTGGGCCAGTAATCAGCAGGTAGCCTAGTGGTTAGAGCGTTGGGCAAGTAGGTAGCCTAGTGGTTAGAGCGTTGGGCCAGTAGGTAGCCTAGTGTTAGAGCGTTGGGCTAGTAACCAGCAGGTAGCCTAGTGGTTAGAGCGTTGGGCTAGTAACCAGCAGGTAGGCTAGTGGTTAGAGCGTTGGGCTAGTAACCAGCAGGTAGCCTAGTGGTTAGAGCATTGGGCCAGTAGGTAGCCTAGTGGTTAGAGCGTTGGACTAGTAACCGGCAGGTAGCCTAGTGGTTAGAGCGTTGGGCTAGTAACCAGCAGGTAGGCTAGTGGTTAGAGCGTTGGGCTAGTAACCAGCAGGTAGCCTAGTGGTTAGAGCATTGGGCCAATAACCGAAAGATTGTTCTATCGAATCCCCGAGCTGACAGGTCAAAATCAGTCGTTCTGCCCCTGAACAAGGCAGTTAAAACCCACTGTTTCCCCGGTAGGCCGTCATTGTAAATAAAAATCTGTTCTGAACTGACTTGCCTAGTTAAATAAAACAATTAAATAGATCTTAGCAGAACTGTACTTTGAAGTGAATTGCTGCTGTTGACTTTAAGAACAGACGTGACGTAGATCTTAGTTGATTGGAGCGTTGCCAGATAAAGGTTCTGTACGAGTAGTCTGGAATCGAGACCGGTTCTGAGCTAACATACCACACCTTGTACTCTGGGTCAAATGCCAAACAAGTAGTGGATTATTAATTAGCCTACTGTATGTGTAAGCCCCATTCTGTAATTCTATGTTTCTATTCAACTCATTTGTATAATCTCTGCTGTACATGCAGACTATAATACCGTGATGCATTTCCTGATCTCCTCCACCACTCTGTTCTGGATGCCGGGTTCACACAGGATGTAGTCCGGGGCGATGCACGTCTGACCGCAGTTCACAAACTTCCCCCACGTGATACGCCTGTAGTGGACACACAACCCCAAAATCACAGAGATAAAATAGATAACTCCCCCAAGTGATACGCCTGGGGAAACACAGAGGAGTAATGGGCTTCTCATCTGAGTAAAGTATGAACCGGTCCTTGAGCTGTTGCAGTGACGCTGCCCACAATATACTATTTCCAAGATTTCTGATGACCAGGGACAAAATTACACAGATTGAATAACTCTCAAGGAATATGGGGCAGTCTGACACTGACCGGCATGCAACTCTGAGGTCGACGTCCTTATCGATGTAACAGGGGCTCTTCCCCCCCAGCTCCAGGGTCACGGGGGTGAGGTGTCGGGCTGCTGCCTCCATCACCAGTTTACCCACAGTGCTGTTCCCTGTGTAGAAGATGTGGTCGAAACGCTGACGCAGCAACTCCTGGGTCTCTGAGACGCCCCCACACACTACAGGGTACAGCTCCTGGGGAGGACAGGGACGGACATGTAAACACACATGTAGATATGCATCCATGCGCACTCACACAAACAAGAACACATACACACACACACACACACACACACACACACACACACACACACACACACACACACACACACACACACACACACACACACACACACACACACACACACACACACACACACACACACACACACACGCATCAGCTTTCCTTCAGAAAGTATTCACACCCCTCGACTTCTCCCACATTTTGTTGTTACAGCCTGAATTAAAAAGGGATTTGATTGGCCTACACACAACGCCCTACAATGTTGTTACAGCCTGAATTAAAAAGGGATTTGATTGGCCTACACACAACGCCCTACAATGTTGTTACAGCCTGAATTAAAAAGGGATTTGATTGGCCTACACACAACGCCCTACAATGTTGTTACAGCCTGAATTAAAAATGGATTTGATTGGCCTACACACAACGCCCTACAATGTTGTTACAGCCTGAATTAAAAAGGGATTTGATTAGCCTACACACAACGCCCTACAATGTTGTTACAGCCTGAATTAAAAATGGATTTGATTGGCCTACACACAACGCCCTACAATGTTGTTACAGCCTGAATTAAAAATGGATTTGATTGGCCTACACACAACGCCCTACAATGTTGTTACAGCCTGAATTAAAAAGGGATTTGATTACCCTACACACAACGCCCTACAATGTTGTTACAGCCTGAATTAAAAAGGGATTTGATTGGCCTACACACAACGCCCTACAATGTTGTTACAGCCTGAATTAAAAATGGATTTGATTGGCCTACACACAACGCCCTACAATGTCAAAGTGGAAATATGTTTGTTCAATTTTTTTTTTACATATATATCCAATACAACACATTACTGAGTCCCACTCTACATATTTTCAAGCATAGTGGTGGCTGCATCATGTCATGGGTATGCTTGTAATCGTTAAGGACTGGGGAGTTTTTCAGGTAAAAAAACAAAACAGAATGGAGCTAAGGACAGGCAAAATCCTAGAGGACAACCTGTTTCAGTCTGATTTCTAACAGACTCTGGGAGATTAATTCACCTTTCAGCAGGACAATAACCTAAAACACAAGGCCACATCTACAGTGGAGTTGCTTACCAAGAAGACAGTGAATGTTCCTGAGTGGCTGAGTTTTGACATAAATATTCTTGAGAATCTATGGCAAGACCTGAAAATGGCTATCTAGCAATGATCAACAACCAATTTGACAGAGCTTGAAGAATTTTGAAATGAATAATGGGCAAACGTTGCACAATCCAGGTATGGAAAGCTCTTAGAGACTAAGGTACAGAAAGCTCTTAGAGACTAAGGTACAGAAAGCTCTTACGAGACTACGGTATGGAAAGCTCTTAGAGACTAAGGTACAGAAAGCTCTTAGAGACTACGGTATGGAAAGCTCTTAGAGACTAAGGTATGGAAAGCTCTTAGAGACTAAGGTACAGAAAGCTCTTAGAGACTACGGTATGGAAAGCTCTTAGAGACTACGGTACGGAAAGCTCTTAGAGACTAAGGTATGGAAAGCTCTTAGAGACTACGGTATGGAAAGCTCTTAGAGACTAAGGTACAGAAAGCTCTTAGAGACTACGGTATGGAAAGCTCTTAGAGACTAAGGTACGGAAAGCTCTTAGAGACTAAGGTATGGAAAGCTCTTAGAGACTAAGGTACGGAAAGCTCTTAGAGACTAAGGTATGGAAAGCTCTTACGAGACTACGGTATGGAAAGCTCTTAGAGACTAAGGTACGGAAAGCTCTTAGAGACTAAGGTACGGAAAGCTCTTAGAGACTAAGGTACGGAAAGCTCTTAGAGACTAAGGTACGGAAAGCTCTTAGAGACTAAGGTACGGAAAGCTCTTAGAGACTAAGGTACGGAAAGCTCTTAGAGACTAAGGTACGGAAAGCTCTTAGAGACTAAGGTACGGAAAGCTCTTACGAGACTACGGTATGGAAAGCTCTTAGAGACTAAGGTACGGAAAGCTCTTAGAGACTAAGGTATGGAAAGCTCTTACGAGACTACGGTATGGAAAGCTCTTACGAGACTGAGGTATGGAAAGCTCTTAGAGACTACGGTACGGAAAGCTCTTAGAGACTAAGGTACGGAAAGCTCTTAGAGACTAAGGTACGGAAAGCTCTTAGAGACTAAGGTACGGAAAGCTCTTAGAGACTAAGGTACGGAAAGCTCTTAGAGACTAAGGTACGGAAAGCTCTTAGAGACTAAGGTACGGAAAGCTCTTACGAGACTACGGTATGGAAAGCTCTTAGAGACTAAGGTACGGAAAGCTCTTACGAGACTGAGGCATGGAAAGCTCTTACGAGACTACGGTACGGAAAGCTCTTACGAGACTGAGGCATGGAAAGCTCTTACGAGACTACGGTACGGAAAGCTCTTACGAGACTACGGTACGGAAAGCTCTTAGAGACTAAGGTATGGAAAGCTCTTACGAGACTAACCTAGAAAGACTGTAATCGCTGTTAATGGTGCTTCTACAAAGTATTGACTCGAGGGTGGGAATACTTATATAAATGTGATATCTGTATTTCATTTTCAATACGTTTGCAAAAATTTCAAAAAACATGTTTGCACTTTGTCTTTATGGGGTATTGTGTCTAGATAGTTGATAAAAAAATGTTTTAATCCATTTTCAATTCAGGCTGTAACAACAAAATGTTTCAACAAGATATAAGAATGACACGAGTAAAGTAAGTAGGCATAATATATACAGGGTCAGTTCCAGTACCATATTAACAATGTACAGGGATACTGGAGTGATGGAGGTAGATATGTATAGGGGTAAGGGGACAGGGATACTGGAGTGATGGAGGTAGATATATATAGGGGTTACGGTGACTAGGCATCAGGATATATGATAAACAGAGTAGCAGCAGTGTACAGTATATGATGATTGTATGTGTGTAGAGTCAGTATAAATGCATATTATGTGTGTGTGAGCAGATGATGGTCCCGTGTGGCTCAGTTGGTAGAGCATGGCGCTTGCAACGCCAGGGTTGTGGGTTCAATTCCCACGGGGGGACCAGGGTTCAATTCCCACGGGGGGACCAGGATGAATATGTATGAACTTTCCAATTTGTAAGTCGCTCTGGATAAGAGCGTCTGCTAAATGACTTAAATGTAATGTAAATGTAATGATGGAGTGAGTGTTTGTGTGTGTGTTGGAGTGACAGTGTGTAGGGCCATGTGAGTGTGCATAGAGAGAGACAGTGTAAAAAATAAGAATAAAATTTTACGGACACCTCAGATAGTCCGTGTAGCCATTTAGTTAGCTATTTAGTTAGCTATTTAGCAGTCTTATGGCTTGGAGATAGAAGCTGTTCAGGAGCCTGTTGGTGTAAATGTAGAATAGGTCAAAGGGTATGACTACTTTCTGAAGGCACTGTAAAGGAGTACACATGCATCTGATAGGGATTTGATGTTAGTGAAGTGACCTTGTCCAGGTAGAGAGGGAGCAGTTCCTCCATGACCTTGGCTGAATGAGAGCTGACCTCTGAAGGCTTAACCACGGCAGCATTACCTGAGGGATGGGGAGATGGGAGGAAGGGATAGGATGGAGGGAGGGAGGGAGGGAGGGAGGGAGGGAGGGAGGGAGGGAGGGAGGGAGGGAGGGAGGGATGGATGAAGGGATGGATGGAGGGAGGGATGGATGGAGGGATGGAGGAATGGATGAAGGGATGGATGGAGGGAGAGAGGGATGGATGAAGGGATGGATGGAGGGAGGGATGGATGGGAGGGATGGATGGATGGATGGATGGATGGATGGGAGGGATGGATGGATGGATGGATGGAGGGATGGATGAAGGGATGGATGGAGGGAGGGATGGATGGGAGGGATGGATGGAGGGAGAGAGGGGTGGATGGATGGATGGATGGATGGGAGGGATGGAGGGATGGATGGAGGGAGAGAGGGATGGATGGAGGGATGGAGGGATGGATGGAGGGATGGAGGGAGGGAGGGATGGAGGGATGGAGGGATGGATGGAGGGATGGATGGGAGGGATTGGATGGATGGAGGGATGGATGGATGGAGGGATGGAGGGATGGAGGGATGGAGGGATGGATGGAGGGATGGAGGGAGGGAGGGATGGAGGGATGGAGGGATGGATGGAGGGATGGATGGAGGGATGGATAGAGGGATGGATGGATGGAGGGATGGATGGATGGAGGGATGGAGGGATGGATGGAGGGATGGAGGGATGGAGGGATGGAGGGATGGAGGGATGGATGGAGGGATGGATGGAGGGATGGATAGAGGGATGGATGGATGGAGGGATGGATGGATGGATGGGAGGGATGGATGGGAGGGATTGGATGGATGGAGGGATGGATGGATGGAGGGATGGAGGGATGGATGGAGGGATGGAGGGAGGGAGGGATGGAGGGATGGAGGGATGGATGGAGGGATGGATGGAGGGATGGATAGAGGGATGGATGGATGGAGGGATGGATGGATGGAGGGATGGAGGGATGGATGGAGGGATGGAGGGATGGAGGGATGGAGGGATGGATGGATGGATGGGAGGGATGGATGGGAGGGATTGGATGGATGGAGGGATGGAGGGATGGATGGAGGGATGGAGGGAGGGAGGGATGGAGGGATGGATAGAGGGATGGATGGAGGGAGGGATGGATGGATGGAGGGAGGGATGGATGGAGGGATGGATGGGAAGATGGGATGGATCGATAGAGGGATGGATGGAGAGAGGGATGGATGGAGGGAGGGATGGATGGGAGGGATGGATGGGAGGGATTGGATGGAGGGATGGATGGATGGAGGGATGGATGGAGGGAGGGATGGAGGGATGGATGGAGGGAGGGAGGGATGGAGGGATGGATGGATGGATAAATGGATGGATGGAGGGAGGGATGGATGGAGGGAGGGATGGATGGATGGAGGGAGGGATGGATGGAGGGATAGAGGGATGGATGGAGGGAGGGATGGATGGGAGGGATGGATGGGAGGGATTGGATGGAGGGATGGATGGATGGAGGGATGGATGGAGGGAGGGATGGAGGGATGGATGGAGGGAGGGAGGGATGGAGGGAGGGATGGATGGATGGATAAATGGATGGATGGAGGGAGGGATGGATGGAGGGAGGGATGGATGGAGGGATGGATGGGGAGATGGGATGGATCGATAGAGGGATGGATGGAGAGAGGGATGGATGGAGGGAGGGATGGATGGATGGAGGGAGGGATGGATGGAGGGATGGATGGGGAGATGGGATGGATCGATAGAGGGATGGATGGAGGGATGGATGGATGGATGGAGGGATGGATGGATGGAGGGATGGATGGATGGATGGAGAGAGGGATGGATGGAGGGATGGATGGATGGATGGATGGATGGATAAATGGATGGAGAAGAGAGGTGGGATTAGACAGTGAAAGTGTAATCATAACAAGACTGTGTTAGCTCTATGCTAGCCTGCTGAGGTAAAGCCTAGGCATTAGCTCTATGCTAGCCTGCTGAGGTAAAGCCTAGGCATTAGCTCTATGCTAGCCTGTGTGGGGTTTTGCAAAGCTTAGCGTGCTAAAATAACTATAAACTAGAAGGATTTTGCATTAATTAAAGTTTAAGCTACTGACTCATGTAGGCCTGACATTTGTCTTTGTTCTCAGGAGTAACAGTTCTCATAGCCTAACCATGAGGCCACAGCCTGAAATATGTGTGTGTATGCAATAAAGTACAAGGCCGTAAGATATGAACTATAATGTGTGTGTGTGTGTGGCAAGAAAGGCTCTGTACTGTGTGACCGAAACTGTGCTAATCTTAGAGAGGCACAGGAGGGGTGTAGAGGGAGGGGGGTGAATCAGGAGACTGCTGACTATGGTGTACAATAGACAATAACAGATAAACTATACACACGAAGAACATCTGTGAGGTTCTGAATTATGCACTACAACCCAATACTATATGTGATTGAATACTCAACGTGATTGAATATTAGCAACTGTTGGCCTGGGCGCCTGGGTGTCTGTGTGTGTGTGCTGGTAGTAACAGTTAGCCCCAAATAAGTGTGCTGGGAAGCTGTAGTTAGCCTTGAGCGAGAACAGTGGGCTTTGTATGCAGGTGCGAATAGCTCAGACAATGTTGCAGAGCTGTCTGACCTCAGTCTCTGGGGTGAGGGAGCCTAATCTACACAGCAACAGCGCCGGGACACCAGAGAGCGCTAAGGGGCTGGGACTAGTTTAAGCGCCAACACCAACGATAGGCTGGGTGAGTCTAAACCACGCCCAGTCTCTACTCTGACAGGCCGGCTCGGAAGCGGGAACTATCTCTGTCATGAGTATATATAATATCTTTGTCAGGAACAAGTCAGTTCCTTGTTCCAACCTGCGGGGTGGTGCAGTGAATCCGTGTATATGGAAATTGTATTTGCCATTTATTAACTTTTGAATTAAACAATTATTTTAACCAAGTTCAGGTGTGCTATTGTTCCTATCTCAGTTGAACCTTCGCAGCCTTAACACCTGCTGAGGTAAAGCCTAGGTATTAGCTCTATGCTAGCCTGCTGAGGTAAAGTCTAGGCATTAGCTCTATGTTAGCCTGCTGAGGTAAAGCCTAGGCATTAGCTCTATGTTAGCCTGCTGAGGTAAAGCCTAGGCATTAGCTCCATGTTAGCCTGCTGAGGTAAATCCTAGGCATTAGCTCTATGCTAGCTTGCTGAGGTAAAGCCTAGGCATTAGCTCTATGCTAGCCTGCTGAGGTAAAGCCTAGGCATTAGCTCTATGCTAGCCTGCTGAGGTAAAGCCTAGGTATTAGCTCTATGCTAGCCTGCTGAGGTAAAGCCTAGGCATTAGCTCTATGCTAGCCTGCTGAGGTAAAGCCTAGGTATTTTTTTTTTTTTTTTTTTCACCTTTATTTAACCAGGTAGGCTAGTTGAGAACAAGTTCTCATTTGCAACTGCGACCTGGCCAAGATAAAGCATAGCAGTGTGAACAGACAACAACACAGAGTTACACATGGAGTAAACAATAAACAAGTCAATAACATGGTAGAAAAAAAAGAGAATCTATATACAATGTGTGCAAAAGGGAAAAAAAGCCTAGGCATTAGCTCTATGCTAGCCTGCTGAGGTAAAGCCTAGGCATTAGCTCTATGCTAGCCTGCTGAGGTAATGCCTAAATATTAGCTCTATGCTAGCCTGCTGAGGTAAAGCCTAGGCATTAGCTCTATGCTAGCCTGCTGAGGTAAAGCCTAGGCATTAGCTCTATGCTAGCCTGCTGAGGTAAAGCCTAGGCATTAGCTCCATGTTAGCCTGCTGAGGTAAAGCCTAGGCATTAGCTCCATGTTAGCCTGCTGAGGTAAATCCTAGGCATTAGCTCTATGCTAGCCTGCTAAGGTAAAAGCCTAGGCATTAGCTATATGCTAGCCTGCTGAGGTAAAAGCCTAGGCATTAGCTCTATGCTAGCCTGCTGAGGTAAAGCCTAGGCATTAGCTCTATGCTAGCCTGCTGAGGTAAAGCCTAGGCATTAGCTCTATGCTAGCCTGCTGAGGTAAAGCCTAGGCATTAGCTCTATGCTAGCCTGCTGAGGTAAAGCCTAGGCATTAGCTCTATGCTAGCCTGCTGAGGTAAAGCATAGGCATTAGCTCTATGCTAGCCTGCTGAGGTAAAAGCCTAGGCATTAGCTCTATGCTAGCCTGCTGAGGTAAAGCCTAGGCATTAGCTCTATGCTAGCCTGCTGAGATAAAGCCTAGGCGTTAGCTCTATGCTAGCCTGCTGAGGTAAACCTAGGCATTAGCTCTATGCTAGCCTGCTGAGGTAAATCCTATGCATTAGCTCTATGCTAGCCTGTTGATGTAAAGCCTAGGCATTAGCTCGGGGAGCTAACACAAGTTTCCAAGTCTCAGGCAAGGTTATTCATCACGCGAGCATTGTTTACAGACAGACAGAACCACCTCCATTGCGTTTTCTACTACAGTACCTGCAGCTATAGCCGCGACCAGGGGCTGGAGGGTCACTGCCCAGGGATAGTTCCAGGCCCCGATGATGAGGACCACTCCCAAAGGCTCTGGCTGGATGTATACCTGTGACAAGACGTAGACTATGTTTTTAATCTCTGATCCCCCATCTTTTATATGTTCTGTAGGGGTGGCAGGTAGCCTAGTGGTTAGACAGTTGGGCCAGTAACCGAACGGTTTCTGGATCGAATCCATGAGCTGCCCCTGAACAAGGTAAAGCCTAGGAACCCACTGTTCCTAGACCGTCATTGTAAATAAGAATTTGTTCTTAACTGACTTGCCTAGTCACATAAAGGTTAAATATTTTTTTTTTTAAACGTTCTGTGTTGTATTATAGGTGGAAACAGACAATAACAGTCAATAAGGTGGAAACAGACAATAAGATCCGATGGGCCCTGGTCACAAGTAGTGCACAATATAGGGAATAGGCTGCCATTTGGGACCCTATAATGTTTATCTTGTCTTACCTCGTCTAAGATGGTTAGGAGGCTCTTCTCTACAGGCCGAGGGGCAGCCCATTCTGCTAGCCTTTCCACAGCCACGTCGATCTCCCCTTCCAGACCCAGGGTCTCAAACAACTCTGTGCTGTGTTCAGTCTGCAGCAGGTTAAGGACACACCATTACACCAGTCAGACAGTCATATTTATATAGCCATTTTTATAAAAACATCGTCACAGAGTACTCTACAGTAGGTTAACACATAGTTATAAGTGGATTATAATTAGATGTCCAGACTACATTTGAACTCATTCTAAAAACTACTTATAAAAACTTTATAACCCCCTTCAAGGATACCTTTATGTAAATTGCCAAATTAAACTCTCAAATGGTACCCTATTCCCTTTATAGTGCGCTACTTTTGACCAGGGCTGAGGGCTCTAAAGTAGTGCACTATAGAGGGAATAGGGTGTCATTTGGGACGCAGATTCAACGCTCACCTTGTTAAGGTCCTTCTTGACAGCGTCGGCAATGTCCTTGCGTCTCTCTGTGATGAAACGGTGCAGGTTCTTAAGCTGGTGAACTCTGAACTTCAGGGGTTTAGACATACCGGTCTGGAAGGCCCTCCTTGCCCTCTCTACCACCAGCTGTTCCCGAGACATACTACTACCGTACTGGGGCAAGGAGAGGTAGAACAGGGACACTAAGGGAATGCATTATTGGGTTAGTAGCTAACGTTACATGTCGTGTGCTACCCGAGGTACAGTGTGTGCGTGTGTGTGTGTGTGTGTGTGTGTGTGTGTGTGTGTGTGTGTGTGTGTGTGTGTGTGTGTGTGTGTGTGTTATCAAAACAGAGATAAGGGGATGCCTCTCTTACATTTCTACTCGTACATAACTATAGGGAAGGAATGTCAAAGTGTATTCATTAAAGCCAGTAGCCTAATAGGAGGAATCAACAATAATGCAAAAGTATATGTCTATGCGGTAGTAATACACACTATTAGTATTGCAGGATCTTTACCAGGATATGCTGTAGGCAATTGATTCTAAAACAACGCCTAGCATTACGAGTTTTGCCATTAAAATAAAGGGGCTGAGCTACTAGCCAACGTTAGCTAAATGGCTAACAGCTAAAAACAAAAAACAACTAAATGGCAAACCCAGATTTTCATATTATTACCTTGTAAGTCAGCAGGGAATTGTTGTATATGTTGGAACGAACACTTCAGTTGGCCCCAATAGTGCAACACTGTAGCAGTTCACCTCAGTACAGTAGCTTCCGTCCTGTTATCCCGAAAAAATGATAACAGTAACACCACGTCATAGGAGGGGGAAGGGCCACCACAGCAAACACCCATCGGAGGGGGAAGGGCCACCACAGCAAACACCATGGCGGTTGGTTAAGCAATATGTCAATCCAACTCAAGATGCAAGGTCTGTCAAATGACAAGTGTAGATCGTTTGACTCTGCCCATTTGGGAAGTAGGCGCCGCCTATTTGATGGTGCCACAGATGATAGAACAAAGAGACAGATGTTTTTCATTGCCAAATATGTTGAGGGGAGGAGGCCCAGTCAGAGAATAAGAGGCGAAGCGAGAGGTTTCACTCTCGCCAAAATCTGTCCAAAATAAACCCAATGCGTTTCTACAGTAGCGGTGCGTAGGTAACATCATTGGGGAAGACAAGGCAGAAAAAAATAAGCTGTACAACCTAGGTGTTGTGATAATTGCGTTGTTTGCTCTATAACCTGTTAGTTCATATACCTTGCCAACGTGATATATAGGCCTAATAGACACAGTGGCAGAATAAATTCAACCACACCTTTGTTTCATCACAAAACCAGAGAGCAACATCTGTCTGGTTGAAGTCCACAAAGCATATTCCATGTAACAAACAATTTTGTGATGTTACCTGCCTACATATAGACTTGAAATCATTGGCCACTTTAATAAATGGAACACAAGTCACTTTAATAATGCCAGTTTAATAATGTTTACATCTTGCATTACTCATCTCATATGTATATACTGTATTATATATTATCTACTGTATCTTAGTCTATGCATTACTCATCTCATATGTATATACTGTATTCTATATTATCTACTGTATCTTAGTCTATGCATTACTCATCTCATATGTATATACTGTATTCTATATTATCTACTGTATCTTAGTCAATGCATTACTCATCTCATATGTATATACTGTATTCTATACTATTCTACTGTATCTTATTCTATGCCGCTCTGTCATTGCTCATCTATATATTTATATATTCTTAATTCCATTCTTTTACTTAGATTTGTGTGTATTAGGTATCTGTTGTGGAATTGTTAGATAATACTTGTTAGATATTGCTGCACTGTCGGAAGTAGAAGTAAAAGCATTTTGCTACACTCGCAATATAATCTGCTAACGATGTGTATGTGACCAATACAATTTGATTTGATTTGATTTACATGACCTACTGCATTGTCTGGCAAGTTCATGTTTCCGACATTTTCGGACTACAAAACAACTATTGATTTAGAACCACAGAGCGTTACCCGCAAGAGGCAAAGAAAACAGGAGGCGCCTCCACTATTCCAGCACCATTTCAATTAAAACACTTCAACGTCTTCAAATCACCTATGCTTATTCTAATACAGTGACAACTAAAGATACCAACAACAATTTAGTCCAATATAAGCTAGATATGATGTGGCTGTCCATGATTCTGATTTCTCTGTGTGTGTGTGTGTGTGTGTGTGTGTGTGTGTGTGTGTGTGTGTGTGTGTGTGTGTGTGTGTGTGTGTGTGTGTGTGTGTAAGTAGAAAAAACATGACTCACCCTACTTGTAGACAATGTCATCCTCCTCTCGTTCATGTTGACGAAACGGTCTATGACTCTGTCATACAGTACACACTTTTAGTTTTGTTGTTCTTGGCTACCTGGCTAAAACGCTTGCTCGCTAGCCTAGCTTCCTTTCATGGGCAACGATGAGCCAACTAGTTAAGATTAGCGTACTAGATCTAACTACATATTGAACTTCCATCCTCACAATTTATGAATTTATGGTTGGATCAGAATTTCCGTTTTAATCATTGGCCAGTACGGAGAATTAAGTAAAATCACAAGTCCAAATCCCTATCTCCATACATGGCAAATTTAGGGAAGGGTCAATTTTAGCTAGCTGGATAGCCACCGGAGGACAACGACACAACGAGATACAAAAATGCAAGTTTTTTGTGACAATGACATTTTGCTTTTGATGTGATTAGTGTGAAGCCAAATCCAAACTGGCTTCCCTTGACACTTTTTTTGGGTGCACGAGGACCATTCACAGTTGAGCTCACTCAGTTTAAATCAACGCTGATTTGCAATTATTTTATACTTTTTTTATCAAGGGAGACCAAATGCTCACTGGCTTCCCTTGCATTCAATGGGATTATATTTAACCTAAACTTGTCGCCTGCCTTCCAGGCTTTGGGACAACGACTCCCATTGTTAAGGCGGAGACATGAGCATCTCGTCATTATACAGTGCATTTGGTAATTATTCAGACCCCTTTACTTTTTCCACATTTTGTTACATTACAGCCTTATTCTAAAATTGATTAAATTGTTTTTTTTTCTCTCATCAATCTACACACAATACCCCATAATGACAATGACATAATTGCAGGAAATTTGTGATAAATTCACAACATTTTCTCTCCGCCCCATGGGAAAATGAGTAGAATTACCAAAAAGTTACTTTAAAAAAACGTAGAGGCTACTTCTGTCAAGAGGAAGGCAAAAAAAAATCATTGCACGTGAAGGGGGGGGTACCAAATCTCGCTTAGGGCCCAAAATGCTATAGCTGTCCATGCTATACACTCGCGAACTGAAAGCATATGTACAATTTATTGGTTAGAGAGAGGTCTCAAATATCACCTTCATTTGTATGCCCTGTAGCTTTATCATCGCTGCAAAATTGATTCCTGTTTCAGTCACTTCTTTGGCCATGTTCGCATAGGTCTAACAAAAACACCTTAATGACTGGTTGACATATGGAATTGTTTTAAGAAGTTCACACCAAGGATCATTTAGTTATTTGATTTAGAATTTTAGGACCCCTTTAGGTCTAGTTCTGATTTTAATAAAAAAATTGGATGAAACATTTTCACCCATATTTCACCTTTCCATAGAGAGATCATATTAATGTGTAGCCCAAACTGTTCGGACAATACAAACAGAAGTTGGCAGATCAGCGGTACGGACTTCCGACGTGTCCCGTGACGCATCCCCAAACCGTTCAAAAGCTACAGACGTTTTCGTGAGATTACTGATTTTCAGGATGTCTCCTAGTCTGACAAACACCGCTGTAGCTCGGCCACCTTCCACCGCAGATGCGGAAGGCCGCCATTGGCAGATGTGGTGGATTGAGACGTAGCCAATGCAAAATGTATGCTAATTAGATTTACGCGGGGGGTGTGGACATCGACTCTAGGTTAAGAAGAGAAATTGTAGAAATAAGCAGGGTTTTTGATTGTGGCTGTGGTAACTAGTGACGTTAGTTACTAGTTACATGCAGCGTACCAGAGCAGTTCTTCCCCTGTCAGGAGAAATGGTTATGCATATTAATATGTTAATTGCATGCAAATAAAGGCTGCTTTGCTACCACACCCACAACGGAAGCACAACCATGGTCTCAGATTTACAGGTGGAGGACTTCTGTGAGAGGTCGCTGTTGTGCCTGAATTCGACTTACAACCAACAAGGAAGTCTGCTGACTTATGGAATTGTTCATACCATGGATCATTTAGATATTTGATTTGGAATTTTAGCACCCATTTATGGATCAAAAATAAAATACTAATAAATAATTTGATCAAATATTTAATTTGGCCTTTACTACTATAGCCCATACTACTATAGCCCATATATATATATACTACTATAGCCCATATATATATATACTACTATAGCCTATATATATATCTACACAGTACCAGTCAAAAGTTTGGACACACCTACTCATTCAAAAATATAAAATAGTAAAAATTAAGAAAAACCCTTGAATGAGTAGGTGTGTCCAAACTTTGACTGGTACTGTATCTTTTGACTGGTAATGTATCTTTTGACTGGTAATGTATCTGTTGACTGGTAATGTATCTGTTGACTGGTTATGTATCTGTTGACTGGTAATGTATCTGTTGACTGGTAATGTATCTGTTGACTGGTAATGTATCTGTTGACTGGTAAAGTATCTTTTGACTGGTAATGTATCTGTTGACTGGTAATGTATCTGTTGACTGGTAATGTATCTGTTGACTGGTAAAGTATCTTTTGACTGGTAATGTATCTGTTGACTGGTAATGTATCTGTTGACTGGTAATGTATCTGTTGACTGGTTATGTATCTGTTGACTGGTAAAGTATCTTTTGACTGGTAATGTATCTGTTGACTGGTAATGTATCTGTTGACTGGTAATGTATCTGTTGACTGGTTATGTATCTGTTGACTGGTAAAGTATCTTTTGACTGGTAATGTATCTGTTGACTGGTAAAGTATCTTTTGACTGGTAATGTATCTGTTGACTGGTAAAGTATCTTTTGACTGGTAATGTATCTTTTGACTGGTATGTATCTCTTGACTGGTAATGTATCTGTTTGTTATTATAATTTTTTGGACACAAAACTACCTCCATACTTCCATTCATTTATATGCGTTACCTTTAGACCAGTCTCAAGACACTTGTGGGGGTCATAGGGCAAAACGGAGAACACCATCATGTTTGTGAGAGGGGGCGGGGGTCATATTAGTTTGTAGCCCAGATGCTACAGACAAAAGATGGTACATCAACGTTACTGACTTCAGACGAGTCCCGTGACACTTGTGGGGGTCGTAGAGCAAAACGGAGAACTCCGTTGTGTTTGTGAGAGTCTCCCCTCTGTAGGCGGATATGAGAAGGCCGGTCTTCGAGATGTCACCTGGTCTGACAAACAGTGCTATAGCTCTGCCACTTTCCACTGCAGATGCGGAAGGGCGACGTAGGTGGATGCGGTGGATTGAGACGAAGTCCATGCAAAAAAGCAGATATCTCCAGTTTAAACTGACAGATTTTGTGGCAGATGTATTTATTATGTTACTTATATGGACGCACCGGTGCATCAATAGACTCTAGGGGGTTAGATAATCTAAATCAACAAAACATACTGTAGCAATCTTTGCTATCCTTATTGGCGGGATGCGTAGGTGGTTTGCCTTTCACTCTGGAGACCCAGGTTCGCTTCCAGCTCCCTCCGTTCGCTACATTGGTGTCAGAAGTGGGATGGTGGCTGTGAGGCAGTCGGAACACATGGCCCCAATGTGTGAGGGGCGCTGAGGTTAGTCGAAGCACGTGCCTTCCCGTTTGTAGGAGGCAGTCTAGTGATTCTCGCCACGTTACAATTAGTTATCCAGCCATCTTACCAGCACCAGCTAGCTTTCTAGCAGGTTGTTTAATGAAGAAGATATATATTTTTTCATGAATATGTTCACTATGTTTGTGAGATTAGAACAACTTTCCAATGATAAATATAGCTAGTTATCTACAAAAACAGAATCATACAATTAATCACCCACAAATTGCTCACTCACCGTAACAGCAGATTGGTCAAGTGATCCTTTTAGAGCATGCAGCAGGTTTGAAATATAATGTAAGCCCCGCCTTCGTAATTGAGTCAACCAACCACATTAATTCTTCCTTTGGGGCAGTGCTGTCTTCATGCCCACGTTCACATTTAGTCGGGAAATCGTAAATACGGCCTTCCTACTGGGATAAATGCACGTGAACACCCCTCCAACTTGTCGTTACGACTAGGAAACTTGGCCGTGATCTCTTTTCCACATGCTGAACACTGACTTCACCACAAACATGACCGTGATGTCGGCTGTCAATGGGGAGAACGGTTCTTGCGTTCCTTCTGAGCTCCGAGCACGTGAACGCTCCAAGTAGTTCCTCCCAAGTAGAAAAGTCGTTCCTCCGATCACTCCGACAGGACGTGAACGCGACATAAGTACATTAGTCATGACATTAAATGAGCACCTGCACAAAGCACTAGCTAAGCCTGTAATAGTGTCTTTACATAAACACTCTAAAAGCTGCATTGTTCTAATTCTTTAGTATACACAACATTAATTAGCTATAGCTGAGAAATAACTAGAAAAACAAGATCTCCCAAATGTAAACAAATGTGAAAAAAAGGCACAATACGTTGAGATCAGTCCTCCTCCAGAGTAGTGAGACCAGCAGGTGGACACACACGGTCTCGAGCTGAGGACCCCATTTATACTCAAGTCAATGCCACCAACCTGACCTGTATTTAAAGGGACAATGCCTTCTGTACTGCTGATCCAATATTTCAACTCATTCGGGTGTGGAGCAGTCAACCCCTTTAATGGTTCAGTGTCCGGTAGAAGACTGCTGTCATTATAATGACAACAATGCAGAGGAATGCCAGAAAGCCCACCGCCACCGCAAGTCCTGTAGAAGTGTCTGAGTTGTCGCTGGCCGTCTCCCGTTCTTTTATAGCCATAACTCTTTCTGCTCTGACGGTGATCGGAGTAGAGCTAACGGTTGTGTACCCTGTCACTCCATCTACACTTTCGGGAACAGCACTCCTTCTCCTCCGGTTGTTACATTGTTTAAGAGTACTGCAGGTGCTCTCCTCACAGAGACGGGTGATGCAGTGGAGGAAGTAGGTAGACATCATCTCATTTGGTTGCTCCGTGAAGCGGAAGGCCGGGAAGGAGAAACAGGCACGTTGACTCTCTCCGTTCTCTTTGATGACGGTCAACGGTTCAACGTTGCAAGGGACAAACAGGTTGAAGATAGTGGAGTTGTCCCTGTCGGGTTGTGGAGAAACGGAGGCGTAGCATTGGTCGAGGAACACACGGTAATGAGAGGTCAGGTTGGTGGCTTGGACTCGAGTGTAGATTTCGGTCCTCAGCTCAAGACCCTGTTTCGGAATGATTAAGGGCGAAATGTAGTCGTCATCACTGAAAAGATTAAGACTCAAAGTGCTGATGAAAGTACCATTGTTGTCCTTAACTGCAATGGAAGATGCAGACGTATCAATCTGGGTGTTGTTGATCAGGTACTCTAGAGGATAGGAGCAGGAGTAATAATACTTCAGCTCTGTGTTGTAAGTGACTGGCCCTGTGGTGGGATCATATGATCGGACCAACCCGCTGATGTTGACTGTCTGGAGGTCGGAGAAGTCAGAGAATATTCCTGTGCCTGCAGCACTGGTTGTCCTGAAGAGGCTGCCACAGGAATTGGTTGTGTTGAGGGGGAATTCAAACCTCACGACAGGTGGAATCACACTTTGATCTAAGGTTCCCTTGCAGGCTGGGCCATTCATGACGTGGTTGAGGATGAGCAGGGACTCGTTGTAGCCAGTGTATATGGCTGGGCAGATGAGGATAGCCAGACCAATAGATTTGGTTCCACAAGTTACCGAGATGTCAGTGTATTGTGGCCGTCTTAAGTTTGTTCCACAGTCAATGAATTGTAGTTGACTATTCTTTGCGATCATCATGGCAAAAAGTAAAAAGCTGAGAAGTTTCATTTTTGCGTTCCTTGCTGTGTTCATATCTTGACTGTCCTGCTTCATTACAGTTCCTCTTATAGCCAGGGCTCCTTCTTGGGATAGGGCAGAAATAAGGTCAATGTTGCTCTGTGTATTCAAACGATTACATTGTGTTGAGGGTGTCACGCAGAGAAAATGTCCTATTTCTTTTGTCAATGTTCTTTAGGTTCCCTTGGGCTGATATGATATTTCATGGAGGTGTTGAATGTAAACGAAACCGTTCTTGGCCTCATTTTGACTCCCAACAATACCCCGTTGACCTTTCCCAACAATACCCCGTTGACCTTTCTCATGACCCAGTGTGGTTATAAGAGAGCAGACAATGACCCAGAAGTTGAAGTTCTAGTCCGTTTATAAATCACATACACATGATTTAGGTGGAGAACAGTGCCATGAAATTCTGACTTGCAGGTTCACCTCGACAATGGAACAACAATCGAAAAGTAATTAAGTGAATAAAATAGTACAAAAAAATAAAAGCTAAATGAATAAAAATATGATACAAAATTAGCTAAAATAGTATGTGGACACCCATTCAAAAAGTATGTTGACACCCATTCAAATTAGTGGATTCGACTATTTCAGTCACACCCATTGCTGACAGGTGTATAAAATCGAGCACACAGCCATGAAATCTCTATAGACAAACATTGGCATTAGAATGGCCCATATTGAAGAGCTCAGTGAGTTTTGGTATTTGGTATTTTATTAGGATCCCCATTAGCTGTTGCAAGAGCAACAGCTACTCTTCCTGGGGTTCCACACAAAACTTGAAACATAATACAGAATGACATAATACAGAACATCAATAGACAAGAGCAGCTCAAGGACAGAACTACATTTTTAAAAAGGCACACGTAGCCTACATATCAATGCATACACACAAACTATCTAGGTCAAACGTGGCATCTTGATAGCATGCCACCTTTCCAACAAGTCAGTTAAATTTCTGCCCTGCTAGAGCTGCCCCGGTCAACTGTAAGTGCTGTTATTGTGAAGTGGAAACGTCTTGGAGCAACAACGGCTCAGCCGCGAAGTGGTAGATCACGCAAGCTCACAGGATGGGACCGCCGAGTTCTGAAGCATGTACAAATCGTCTTCTAATTCATCCCAAAGGTGTTTGATGGGGTTGAGGTCAGGTCTCTGCGGAGGCCAGTCAAGTTCTTCCACACCGATTTCTACAAACCATTTCTGTATATACTTTTGTTTGTGCACAGGGGCATTGTCATGCTGAAACAGGAAAGGGCCTTCCCAAAACTGTTGCCACAAAGTTGGAAACACAGAATCGTCTAGAATGTAATTGTATTCTGTAGCATTAAGATTTCCCTTCAGTGGAACTAAGGGGCCTAGCCCGAACCATAAACTTTCCCAGACCATTATTCCTGCTCCACCAAACTTTACAGTTGGCACTATGCATTCGGACAGGCAGCTTTCGTCTGGCATCTGCCAAACCCAGATTAGTCCGTAGGACTGCCAGATGGTGAAACGTGATTCATCACTCCAGAGAATGCGTTTCCACTGCTCCAAAGTCCAATGGCGGCGAGCTTCACAACACTCCGGCCGACGCTTGAGATTGTGCATGGTGATCTCAAGCTTGTGTGCGGCTGCTCGGCCATGAAAAACCATTTCATGAAGGTCCTGACGAACAGGTTTTTTTGGTGACGTTGCTTCCAGAGGCAGTTTAAAACTGAGTGTTGCAACCGAGGAGAGACGATATTTATTTGTTTCACGCTTCAGCACTCGGCAGTCTCGTTCTGTGAGCTTGTGTGGCCTACCACTTCGTTCTGTGAGCTTGTGTGGCCTACCACTTCATTCTGTGAGCTTGTGTGGCCTACCACTTCGTTCTGTGAGCTTGTGTGGCCTACCACTTCGTTCTGTGAGCTTGTGTGGCCTACCACTTCGTTCTGTGAGCTTGTGTGGCCTACCACTTCGTTCTGTGAGCTTGTGTGGCCTACCACTTCGTTCTGTGAGCTTGTGTTGCCTACCACTTCGTTCTGTGAGCTTGTGTGGCCTACCACGTCGTTCTGTGAGCTTGTGTGGCCTACCACTTCGTTCTGTGAGCTTGTGTGGCCTACCACTTCGTTCTGTGAGCTTGTGTGGCCTACCACGTCGAGGCTGAGCCGTTGTTGCTTCTACAGTAGACGTTTCCACTTCACAGAGGCAGCTCATTAGTTATCTTGTAGTTTTTAATCTCTTCAGCTCCTCTCAACCCCTCCCATCTATCTCTTAACACCATCTATTTTTGTCTCATATTTTTCACAAAAGTTTTGAACCTTTCTATTCTCATAGTTTCTATAGAGTTTAAATTAATGATAAAAATGTTTGCTAAAAATATGCCCCCCCTCTCCACCCTTTCTACACTGCTGCTACTCTGTTATTATCCATGCATAGTCACTTTAATAACTCTACCTACATGTACATATTACCTCAATTACCTCGACACCGGTGACCCAGCACATTGACACTGTACCAGTAACCCTGTATATAGCCCCGGTAGTGTTATTTACTGCTGCTCCTTAATTATTTGTAATTCTTCTCTCTTACTTTTTGGGGGTCTTTTCTTAAAACTGCACTGATGGTTAAGGGCTTGTAAGTAAGCATTTCCCTGTAAGGTGAAATGCTGTTGTATTTGGCGCATGTGACAAATAAAATTTGATTGGTTCAGATTGGTCTGTCATATAGCACGCTTCTGTCTATTTGAGCTGCTCAGGATGTGTAGGTAATCCTGTCTAACGCAGCTTATTAAAAAAATATTGCTTAATAGAACTGCATAAGTGTTGCTCTCCACTTTCTGGAGGACCGAGTTATGAAATCAGGGGAATTAGAGGATGAATAGCTAAGGAGATGGAGAAAACACCTGTCTCCCTGGATTACCTTAGCACTACCACATTAACACTTCCTTAGTGTTCTCGGGCACAGGCACTATGGTGGTCTGCTGAAAACATGTTGGTGTTACAAACTCGGACAGGGAGAGGTTGAAAATGTCAGTGAACCCACTTGCCAGTTGGTCAGCGCATGCTCGCAGTACACGTCCTGGTAATCTGCCCTGTGGCCTTGTTGACCTGTATAAATGTCTTTATCTCACATTGTGGGATCACGCTCTCCAAAGCCAGTCTTCCGGAACAGCTGGTGCTCTCATGCATGTTTCCGTGTTATTTACCTCGAAGCTAGCATAGAAGTAGTTTATCTCGTCACTGGGCAGCTCTCTCGGCTGTGCTTCCCTTTGTAGTCTGTAATGGTATGCAAGCCCTGCCACATCCGACGAGCGTCAGAGCTGGTGTAATACAATTCGATCTTAGTCCTGTACTGATGCTTTGCCTGTTTGATGGTTTGTCGGAGGGCATAGCAGGATTTCTTATAAGAAATTAGAGTCCCGCTCATTGAAAGCGGCAACTCTAGCCTTTAGCTTATTGCGGATATTGCCTGTAACCTAAGGCTTCTGGTTGGGGTATGTACGTACGGTCACTGTGGGGAAGACGTCATTAATGTACTTATTGATGAAGCCAATGACTGATGTGATGTACTCCTCAATGCCATTGGAGGAATCCCGGATCATATTCCAGTCTGTGGTAGCAAAACAGTCTAGTAGCTTAGCATCTGCTTCATCTGACCACTTTCTTATTGATCTAGTCACTGGTGCTTCCTGCTTTAGTTTTTGCTTGTAAGCAGGAATCAGGAGGGTAGAATTATGATTCAGATTTGCCAAATGGAGGGCGAGGAAGAGCTTTGAATGTGTCTCTGTGGACTAAAGGTGGTCCAGAGTTGTTTTCCCTCTGGTTGCACATTTAACATGCTGATAGAAATCTGGTAAAACGGATTTAAGTTTCCCTGCATTAAAGTCCCTAGCTACTTGGAGCCAAGCAGAGTTCCTCTGTCCAGTGTCTGTGTTCTTTTGCCCATCTTAATCTTTTATTTTTATTGGCCAGTCTGAGATATGGCTTTTTCTTTGCAACTCTGCCTAGAAGGCCAGCATCCCGGAGTCGCCACTTCACTGTTGACGTTGAGACTTTTTTTGCGGGTACTACTTAATTAATGAAGTTGCCAGTTGATGACTTGTGAGGTGTCTGTTTCTCAAACTGGACACTCCAATGTACTTGTCCTCTTGCTCAGTTGAGCACCGGGGCCTCCCATTCCTCTTTCTATTCAACTAGTTTGCGCTATTCTGTGAAGGGACAGTTTTATTGGTTCTTTAATCAGAACAACAGTTTTCAGCTGTGTTAACATGATTGCAAAATGATTTTCTAATGATCTTTTAAAATGATCAACTTGGATTATCTAACACAACCTGCCATTGGAACACAGGAGTGATGGTTGCTGATAATGGGTCTCTGTACGCCTATGTAAATATTCCATTAAAAATCAGCTGTTTCCAGCTACAATAGTCATTCACAACATTTTTTTATTTATTTTTACCTTTATTTAACTAGGCAAGTCAGTTAAGAACAAATTCTTATTTTCAATGACGGCCTAGGAACAGTAGGTTAACTGCCTTGTTCAGGGGCAGAACAAGAGATTTTTACCTTGTCAGCTCGGATATTCGATTTTGCAACCTTCCGGTTACTAGTCCAACGCTCTAACCACTAGGCTACAACATTAACAATGTCTACACTGTATATGATGTCATTTTAATGGACAAAAATGTGCTTTTCTTTCAAAAACAAGGGCATTTCTAAGTGACCCCAAACTTTTGAACGGTAGTGTATGTGTTAAGGGTTTACACACCCTGCTATATTGTGAATAAAGAGTTACCTGTCAAACACAACACAGAAGGTGTTCTTTAATGGAAGCCTCGCCAACATAATCCAGGTGGAATCAGGAATTCCCCAGGGCAGCTGTCTAGGCCCCTTACCTTTTTCAATCTTTACTAATGACATGCCACTGGCTTTGAGTCTATGTACAGTCGTGGCCAAAAGTTTTGAGAATGACACGAATATTCATTTTCACAAAGTCTGCTGCCTCAGTTTGTATGATGGCAATTTGCATATACTCCAGAATGTTATGAAGAGTGATCAGATGAACTGCAATTAATTGCAAAGTCCCTCTTTGACAGGCAAATGAACTGAATCCCCAAAAAACATTTCCACTTCATTTCAGCCCTGCCACAAAAGGACCAGCTGACATCATGTCAGTGATTCTCTCGTTAACACAGGTGTGAGTGTTGACAAGGACAAGGCTGGAGATCACTCTGTCATGCTGATTGAGTTCAAATAACAGACTGGAAGCTTCAAAAGGAGAGTGGTGCTTGGAATCATTGTTCTTCCTCTGTCAACCATGGTTACCTGCAAGGAAACACGTGCAGTCATCATTGCTTTGTGCAAAAAGGGCTTCACAGGCAGGGATATTGCTGCCAGTAAGATTGCACCTAAATCAACCATTTATCGGATCATCAAGAACTTCAAGGAGAGCAGTTCAATTGTGGTGAAAAAGGCTTCAGGGCCCCAAGAAAGTCCAGCAAGCGCCAGGACCATCTCCTAAAGTTGATTCAGATGCGGGATCGGTTCACCACTAGTACAGAGCTTGCTCAGGAATGGCAGCAGGCAGGTGTGAGTGCATCTGCACGCACAGTGAGGCGAAGACTTTTGGAGGATGGCCTGGTGTCAAGAAGGGCAGCAAAGAAGCCACTTCTCTCCAGGAAAAACATCAGGGACAGACTGATATTCTGCAAAAGGTACAGGGATTGGACTGCTGAGGACTGGGGTAAAGTAATTTTCTCTGATCTCTGAATCCCCTTTCCAATTGTTTGAAGTATCCGGAAAAAAGTTTGTCCAGAGAAGACAAGGTGAGCGCTTCCATCAGTCCTGTGTCATGCCAACAGTAAAGCATCACCATTCATGTGTAGGGTTACTTCTCAGCCAAGGGAGTGGACTCACTCACAATTTTGCCTAAGAACACAGCCATGAATAAAGAATGGTACCAACACATTCTCCGAGAGCAACTTCTCCCAACCATCCAGGAATAGTTTGGTGACGAACAATGCCTTTTCCAGCATGATGGAGCACCTTGCCATAAGGCAAAAGTGATAACTAAGTGGCTCAGGGAACAAACATCAATATTATGGGTCCATGGCCAGGAAACTCCCCAGACCTTAATCCCATTGAGAACTTGTGGTCAATCCTCAGGAGACGGGTGAACAAACAAAAACCCACAAATTCTGACAAACTCCAAGCATTGATTATGCAAGAATGGGCAGCCATCAGTCAGGATGTGGCCCAGAAGTTAATTGACAGCATGCCAGGGCGGATTGCAGAGGTCTTGAAAAAGAAGGATCAACACTGCAAATATTGACTCTTTGCATCAACTTCATGTAATTGTCAATAAAAGCCTTTGACACTTATGAAATGCTTGTAATTATACTTCAGCATTCCATAGTAACATCTGACAAAAATATCTAAAGGCACTGAGGCAGTAGACTTTGTGAAAATTAATATTTGTGTCATTCTCAAAACTTTTGGCCATGACTGTATGCGGATGACTCAACACTATACACGTCAGCTACTACAGCGAGTGAAATCACTGTAACACTTAACGAAGAGCTGCAGTTCATTTCAGAATGGGTGGCAAGGAATAAGTTAGTCCTACATTTAAAAAAAAAACTAAAAGCATTGTATTTGGGACAAATCATTCACTTAACAAACCCCAAACCTCAACTAAATCTTGCAATAAATAATGTGGAAATTGAGCAAGTTGAGGTGACTAAACTAATTGGAGTAACCCTGGATTGTAAACTGTCATGTTCAAAACATATTGATACAACAGTAGCTAAGATGGGGAGAAGTCTGTCCATAATAAAGCTCTGCTCTGCCTTTTTAACAACACTATCAACAAGGCAGGTCCTACAGGCCCTAGTTTTGTAGGACTACTGTTCAGTCATGTGGTCACGGCTGGCCCTTAAATATACACGGAGAACTAGCATTAATAATATGCATGTAAATATCTCATGGCTCAAAGTGGAGGAGAGATTGACTTCCATCACAGCTTGTTTTTGTAAGTGTTGTCATGCTGAATGGACCGAGGTGTCTGTATAAACTACTAACACACAGCTCGGACACGCATACAGACCCCACAAGACATGCCACCAAAGGTCTCTTCACAATCACCAAATACATTATGGTAGTCCACTACTGATAAAAGAGTTTATAAGGTTAAATATAAATGATTATATAATTCTACCCGTAAACTTAACCATTAGGGATTAGAGGTTATGTAGCATGGATAAGGAGTAATTAAAACTATTAAACATAAGTCCAACTAGGTTAGACTGGGAGAGAGAGAAATGTGTGTATGCTTAAGAAAACACCTAGAAACAATTAAACTATGGTTGAACCGACCCGGCTATAACTCTGGGAAGATAAGATAGGACAGGGAACACCCCTCCAAGTTTCCCTTATCTGGGGGGGACTGGAACTGTCAGCTGGGTAGTGAGAAACTGTGGTGAGAATTGTAGAGAAGAAGATAGCTCTCCTAATGTTACTGTGTATGTGTGTGCGTAGGTTAGAAGTATGTTATAAAAGGAACGTCTTTGTATGTGAACGGCAGAGCTCTCGTGAATAAAACTGGGTTTGACTAATTGTGAGCTGGGAATTCTGTCTGTTTCATTTAAACCAGAACTTTACACACTCTGGGTTGCAGACCGATTAGGATAATTTAAATTTATGTAAATTGATCACAAAATTCTATATCAACTACTTGTTAACCAAAATGTATCAAAGGATAGCCACTACTAGCCATGATTTGTTGGCTAGTAGTGGCTACTGCCTGGCCAGTGAGCTAGCTTGCTACAATTCAGTAATTTATCTATCCTCCTAAATGCAGTGGTCACTGGATAAAATAACTATGAGTTGAACATATTTGTCTGAAAACAAACTAGTCGTGAGTCACTGTTGCCCATGGTGTAATCATGTCTGACCAGTTGGCTACTGTAGCCTGTGTACCCATGGGCTCCCGAGTCTAGCTAGCTGCGTCTTTTGGCATTCACGATTAGCTAGCTAGCTAGCTAGTTAGGTACAGGCCCCCAGTGTCCGGTCTGGAGCGTGAAGTGAAGAGCTCTGCTGGTCTGATACTGCCTAGCAAGCTAGCGGTAATGTAAACTCACCCCATTCCGTACAAATGTGCGTAACCGCGACATTCAAACGAGGGTACAAAGAAAACTAATGGGACTGTAGCGACTGTGTTGACTTCAAAATTGGGGGTGTGAACTAGGTTTCTATTCAAGCGTTGATCGACATGGTAAGGGCTGTAACGTTCCTGACCTGTTTTCTGTTGTTTTTGTATGTGTTTATGGTCAGGGCGTGTGTTTTGGGTGGGCAGTCTATGTTTTCTGTTTCTATGTTGGTTTTGGGTTGCCTGGTATGGCTCTTAATTAGAGGCAGGTGTTTTGCATTTTCCTCTAATTGAGAGTCATATTTAGGTAGGGTGTTCTCACTGTTTGTTTGTGGGTGATTGTCTCCTGTGTCGTCGATGTATGTACCATACGGGACTGTTTGGCTGTTCGTTCGTTCGTTTTGATGTAGTCTGTTCCTGTCCGTGAGTTTTACGTGTTAGTTATGTAAGTTCATGTTCAGGTTTTCGTCTACGTCGTTTTCTTGTTTTGTAATTTTGTAAGTGTTTTGTTTTCGTGTGCCGTCGTGTCAAATAAAGAGATGGCATATTTCCCTAATGCTGCGTATTGGTCCACTGATCCTTCTCTCCTCTCCTCATCTGAGGAGGAGGAGGACAACAGCCCTTACAAGGGCTCTATAGTATTGGAGAAAAGTTGAAAAAACTGACCCTCCGTTACATCGTGACGTGTCATGTCGTAACGTACAGCACGCATAAAGCAACTATTTCTGTCTTACAATCTCTCTCCACCAGGTGTAGCACTTCTCTCATCGTTTAAAAACAAGAAATGTACAGTGACGGGGTATGGGGGGATACCTAGTCATTTTTTTCATCATCATTGCATGCGATCATCATTCTCAAAGCCGCTGTTTACTTCTAAGATCACTTTAGCACCGCCCTAAAAACCCGATTCAAATTCGACACAAACCTTCAAATAGGTATGTAATGACACATTATATAAACTCTTTATAGTGTTTTATTTACATTTTAGAGGCAATAAGGTGATAAGTTGGACAGATCAAGTGAAAAAAGCCATTTTCCCACACGACATCTGTCCTTCTTACTACCACGCATTAGTTTCGCTTCCCCACCCGCCATTTTTAAAAAGACCCGACATGGCTCATTGCCTGCTTGAATTATGCAGAAACGAGCAGCGTTTAGGTCATGCCATTGATTATGTTGGAAAGGGGAGAAATTGTGCTTTACAATGGTATTGACATTACAGTTGATCTGGAAGTATTACGTTTTTGGGGCTCTAAAATAAGGGCAATTGTACGGACCAAGGCGATGTATGAGTTTACGTTACCTAAAGCCGTGGTCTGCCCTAGAAAGCCTGTGTAAATAATGATCGCCTGAATGGCCAAACAATACATTTTTAGACTACCGTTTTGGGCTCTAAAATGTGTTTATTTGGATCGTGTTCGATCTCCACAGTGAATTATTTTAAAGTTTGCTACAAATCGAGATATTTAATTAAATTGTGATCCATTCTGACTACTACATTTGTCGCCACACTGGATCACACGCTTACACCAATCACGGGCCAGCAGGCTATGAGGACTCTCCCAGTTGACTTTCAGGCAGGATGAAAAAAGACTACATCGACCATGATCCTTTGCTAGTTACGACGACTGACAACTGTATCAAATATCAATAAAATGCTGATCTGACATCTGTCTGGTGGACAGGTGGTGAGTGGGCATGTGCAATGGGCCTAAGACTAATGAAAAAAAAGAGAGAGGCATCACAAAGATTACGTACAGACAAACTTTACTTAATAATGGTAACAAAAGCATAACACAGCATCACAACACCAAGGCAACACGTTGAGTAGGCATCATGGTTGTGGTTTGTTTGTAATCTATTTTCTCCCTCACAGACCAACCAAACAGAACTGAGCAGAATGGTAGGACAAAATACCTGGGGCTCAATTCAATCAAACCCGCATTGCAATATTTACACAGTAGCTTTTTTCTCTCTCCAAATGGTCAAATAACGTCAGATTGGTCTTGGGTAATGTATAAAAACCTACACCTACTAGCAGGTATGCTTTCACGTTTCAGAATTAGAAGTGTGTGTACACGAGATGAATATTGTAAATAAAGACATTGCCTAAACATTGCTATGGTGGGTTTGAATGAATCCCAGCCTTTTTGTTAAAGCTAAAATGCAGTTCAACAGGAACATAAAATGACAGAGTTCACAGAGCAGAACAAATAGAGACCAACCATCTAGACTCCATCTCAACAGTATATTTACAATCATTGGCAGTGGTAGATGCTATTCCTCAGACAAATGATATACACTTTGTACACAAAAAAAAAAACATTGGTTCAGACATTAAAATGCTCTCTCTCTCTCTCGCACACAACACTGTAATTCAGCAGGCAGTATTGTACAGTAGGTAAGGCATTATGGAATGCTGTGATGGTGATCGTTAAAATGAGGGTCTTGACCTTCCAGAATAGGATGTGACATAATAAAAATAATAAATGTAGAAATACGGACTCCTTGCCAGGAACTGCATGGAGCAATATCACGAGCAGTGGTGTAAAGTACTTAATTAAAAATACTTGAAAGTACTAGTTAAGTAGTTTTTGGGGGTATCTGTACTTTACAATTTATATTTTTTGACAACTTTTACTTTTACTTCACTACATTCCGAAAGAAAATAATGTACATTTTCATACATTTAATAATGTACACTCCATAAATTTTCTCTGAAACCCAAAAGTACTCGTTACATGTTTAATGCTTAGCAGGACAGGAAAATGGTCTAATTCACGCACTTATCAAGAGGACATCACTGGTCCTCCCTACTGCCTCTGATCTGACTCACTAAACACAAATACTTTGTTAGTAAATGATGTCTGAGTGTTGGAGTGTGCCCATAGCTATCCGTACATTAAAAAGAAACAAGAAAATGGTGTTGTATGGTTTACTTAATATAAGACATTTTAAATGATTTATACTTTTGATACTGAAGTACATTTAAAACCAACAACTTTTAGACTTTTACTCAAGTAGTATTTTACTGGGTGACTTTCACTTTTACTTGAGTCATTTTCTATTAAGGTATCTTTACTTTTACTCAAGTATGACAAGCGGGTTATTTTTCCACCACTGCTCATGAGTAACGACCAAACCCACATCCACATCCATTTCCTCTTTAGTTTCCCACAGAACACATAACGTCACCGTATCTTGAAATAAACCGTGCAAGAGTTGTGAGTTAGGGTCTATGGAACCCAGTGTTGTGAGTTAGGGTCTATGGAACCCAGTGTTGTGAGTTAGGGTCTATGGAACCCAGTGTTGTGAGTTATGGAACCCAGTGTTGTGAGTTAGGGTCTACGGAACCCAGTGTTGTGAGTTAGGGTCTACGGAACCCAGTGTTGTGAGTTAGGGTCTACGGAACCCAGTGTTGTGAGTTAGGGTCTATGGAACCCAGTGTTGTGAGTTAGGGTCTATGGAACCCAGTGTTGTGAGTTAGGGTCGATGGAACCCAGTGAGAGGGGCAGAATGTCCAGGTTTTACTGACCTCATCATTATCAAACATAATATAATATTTACATATTACATCATATTAAATTAATATGAAATATGATTACATTATAAGATTATATGACATATGACATACTATTATATTAATATATGATATGATTATATTACATATTACATAATTTATATTAATATTATATATATGACATAAAATGTGTAATATAATGTCAGTCAAGTCTGTGTCCGGCTGCTGGAAGTATGGGCACTGAGGCTGCTGCAGCAACCTCTGACAAATTCATTATAATAATAATAACAAACCAAAAACATTTGGAAAAAATGTTTTAGGAATTAGTCCTGTATTAGTCTCCGTAGCGCAGGGATTTCTTTCTTTCTGCGTCTATGTCTATGTCACACAACAAGAATACAGTAATAACTAAGAAATTACCGTAGAAATTAAACACTACTGACAACAAGATTACGGTAATAACTAAAATGATGGAATTTCAGTAAATAAAAAAAACACTACTGACTTGTTTGGCAGGCGTAAGATCCTGGGTTATAACCATTCATTGATTATCAAAATAACCGTGTCTGGAAAAGTCTGAAATGTGGTGGCTTGTTAGGATACATTAGCGTTTCAAAACGGAGTCAACACAACGTTTGGAAGTTTGGAATGTGTTCGTATGTATAACAGTAGTTTCTTACCCCCCCCACCCCCCCGTTAAAAAAATACATTTTGGAAACATTTAGAAAACTTTCACAACACTCAGATAAACACTTTACAGAAAACACACACATTTACAAAGAAGGAAGTCATGCAGAAATGACAATCTTTGTCCTGTACACGGTGTGTGTATAATTGATCACAATGAGCTTTGTGCCGAGGAACACATGATGTGGCATTCAGGGGAAACGGGCCCACTTGTACACCTGTATGTGTGTGTGTGTGTGTGTGTGTGTGTGTGTGTGTGTGTGTGTGTGTGTGTGTGTGTGTGTTGTATTCAGGGGAAACGGGCCCACTTGTACACCTGTATGTGTGTGTTGTATTCAGGGGAAACGGGCCCACTTGTACACCTGTATGTGTGTGTGTGTGTGTGTGTGTGTGTGTGTGTGTGTGTGTGTGTGTGTGTGTGTGTGTGTGTGTGTGTGTGTGTGTGTGTGTGTTGTATTCAGGGGAAACGGGCCCACTTGTACACCTGTATGTGTGTGTGTGTGTGTGTGTGTGTGTGTGTGTGTGTGTGTGCTGTATTCAGGGGAAACGGGCCCACTTGTAGACCTGTATGTGTGTGTGTGTGTGTGTGTGTGTGTGTGTGTGTGTGTGTGTGTGTGTGTGTGTGTGTGTGTGTGTGTGTGTGTGTGTGTGTGTGGTATTCAGGGGAAACGGGCCCACTTGTACACCTGTATGTATGTGTGTGTTGTATTCAGGGGAAATGGGCCCACTTGTACACCTGTATGTGTGTGTGTGTGTGTGTGTGTGTGTGTGTGTGTGTGTGTGTGTGTGTGTGTGTGTGTGTGTGTGTGTGTGTGTGTGTGTGTGTGTGTGTGGTATTCAGGGGAAACGGGCCCACTTGTACACCTGTATGTATGTGTGTGTTGTATTCAGGGGAAACGGGCCCACTTGTACACCTGTATGTGTGTGTGTGTGTGTGTGTGTGTGTGTGTGTTGTATTCAGGGGAAACGGGCCCACTTGTACACCTGTATGTGTGTGTGTGTGTGTGTGTGTGTGTGTGTGTTGTATTCAGGGGAAACGGGCCCACTTGTACACCTGTATGTGTGTGTGTGTGTGTGTGTGTGTGTGTTGTATTCAGGGGAAACGGGCCCACTTGTACACCTGTATGTGTGTGTGTGTGTGTGTGTGTGTGTTGTATTCAGGGGAAACGGGCCCACTTGTACACCTGTATGTGTGTGTGTGTGTGTGTGTGTGTGTGTGTGTGTGTTGTATTCAGGGGAAACGGGCCCACTTGTACACCTGTATGTGTGTGTGTGTGTGTGTGTGTGTGTGTGTGTGTGTGTGTGTGTGTGTGTGTGTGTGTGTGTGTGTGTTGTATTCAGGGGAAACGGGCCCACTTGTAGACCTGTATGTGTGATGTTCGGTGTGTGTCTCAGGCTATACCTAGATATCCTCCAATTGTAGAAGCAATGACGATTCCCAGAATCACACAGCAAATAATGATCAGAATTTTCTTCTGCACATTTTAAAATAGGAACAAACATCCCAGGCAGCATGTGAAGAGAAGAGGAAAATGTGTTACAGATAAAAACACTGAAACAACATTAATAACACAGCACTTAAGATTATTCTCACAGACAGTATTGGAGTGCTACAGGTCAGGTAGAACAATTTCCACATTCTGTATTCTGTATTATTTGATTCTGTATTCTGCATTCTGCATTCTGTATTCTGCATTCTGTATTCTGCATTCTGTATTCTGCATTCTGTATTCTGCATTCTGTATTCTGTAGTCTTTTATTCTGTATTCTGTATTATTTTATTCTGCATTTTGCATTCTGCATTCTTTTATTCTGTATTCTGCATTCTGTATTCTTTTATTCTGTATTCTGCATTCTGTATTCTGTATTCCGCATTCTGTAGTCTTTTATTCTGTATTCTGTATTATTTTATTCTGCATTCTGCATTCTTTTATTCTGTATTCTGCATTCTGAATTCTGTCCCATTCCGCTTTGGTCTATATTATCTGTTTAAATACAGGGATTCTCTGAGAACAGAAGCCATGCACAGTACATAGCACAGCCAGTAGTTGATTGCGGTCATAGATAATGATTCATACACTGCACGGTACTTCTGCAAGCAAAACATCTCCTTCACAACATCTCCTTCAAAACATCTCCTTCACAACACAGCAGCCCTCACACAACATGACTGGGTCACGTGTAGGGTGATGACGTGCAGACACACGTGTAGGGTGATGGCGTGCAGACACATGTGTAAGGTGATGACGTGCAGACACACGTGTAGGGTGATGGCGTGCTGACACACGTGTAGGGTGAAGGCGTGTAGACACACGTGTAGGGTGATGGCGTGTAGACACACGTGTAGGGTGATGGAGTGCTGACACACGTGTAGGGTGATGACGTGCAGACACACGTGTAGGGTGATGGCGTGCTGACACACGTGTAGGGTGATGACGTGCAGACACACGTGTAGGGTGATGGCGTGTAGACACACGTGTAGGGTGATGGCGTGTAGACACACGTGTAGGGTGATGGCGTGTAGACACACGTGTAGGGTGATGGCGTGCTGACACACGTGTAGGGTGATGACGTGCAGACACACGTGTAGGGTGATGGCGTGCAGACACACGTGTAGGGTGATGGCGTGCAGACACACGTGTAGTGTGATGACGTGTGGACACACGTGTAGGGTGATGGCGTGCGGACACACGTGTAAGGTGATGGCGTGTAGACACACGTGTAGGGTGATGACGTGCAGACACACGTGTAGGGTGATGGCGTGCAGACACACGTGTAGTGTGATGACGTGCAGACACACGTGTAGGGTGATGACGTGCAGACACACGTGTAGGGTGATGGCGTGCAGACACACGTGTAGTGTGATGACGTGCAGACACACGTGTAGGGTGATGGCGTGCAGACACACGTGTAGTGTGATGACGTGCAGACACACGTGTAGGGTGATGGCGTGCAGACACACGTGTACTGTGATGACGTGCAGACACACGTGTAGGGTGATGACGTGCGGACACACGTGTAAGGTGATGGCGTGTAGACACACGTGTAGGGTGATGGCGTGCAGACACACGTGTAGGGTGATGGCGTGTAGACACACGTGTAGGGTGATGACGTGCTGACACACGTGTAGGGTGATGGCGTGTAGACACACGTGTAGGGTGATGGCGTGCGAACACACGTGTAGGGTGATGGCGTGCAGACACACGTGTAGGGTGATGTCGTGCAGACACACGTGTAGGGTGATGACGTGCGGACACACGTGTAAGGTGATGGCGTGTAGACACACGTGTAGGGTGATGGCGTGCGGACACACGTGTAGGGTGATGACGTGCAGACACACGTGTAGGGTGATGGCGTGTAGACACACGTGTAGGGTGATGACGTGCTGACACACGTGTAGGGTGATGGCGTGTAGACACACGTGTAGTTTGATGGCGTGCGAACACACGTGTAGGGTGATGGCGTGCAGACACACGTGTAGGGTGATGGCGTGCAGACACACGTGTAGGGTGATGGCGTGCAGACACACGTGTAGTGTGATGACGTGCAGACACACGTGTAGGGTGATGACGTGCTGACACACGTGTAGGGTGATGACGTGCAGACACACGTGTAGGATGATGACGTGCAGACACACGTGTAGGGTGATGACGTGTAGACACACGTGTAGGGTGATGACGTGCTGACACACGTGTAGGGTGATGGCGTGCGGACACACGTGTAGTGTGATGACGTGTAGACACACGTGTAGGGTGATGGCGTGCGGACACACGTGTAAGGTGATGGCGTGTAGACACACGTGTAGGGTGATGACGTGCAGACACACGTGTAGGGTGATGGCGTGCAGACACACGTGTAGTGTGATGACGTGCAGACACACGTGTAGGGTGATGACGTGCAGACACACGTGTAGGGTGATGGCGTGCAGACACACGTGTAGTGTGATGACGTGCAGACACACGTGTAGGGTGATGGCGTGCAGACACACGTGTAGTGTGATGACGTGCAGACACACGTGTAGGGTGATGGCGTGCAGACACACGTGTACTGTGATGACGTGCAGACACATGTGTAGGGTGATGACGTGCGGACACACGTGTAAGGTGATGGCGTGTAGACACACGTGTAGGGTGATGGCGTGCGGACACACGTGTAGGGTGATGACGTGCGGACACACGTGTAGGGTGATGGCGTGTAGACACACGTGTAGGGTGATGACGTGCTGACACACGTGTAGGGTGATGGCGTGTAGACACACGTGTAGGGTGATGGCGTGCGAACACACGTGTAGGGTGATGGCGTGCAGACACACGTGTAGGGTGATGGCGTGCAGACACACGTGTAGGGTGATGGCGTGCAGACACACGTGTAGTGTGATGACGTGCAGACACACGTGTAGGGTGATGACGTGCTGACACACGTGTAGGGTGATGACGTGCAGACACACGTGTAGGATGATGACGTGCAGACACACGTGTAGGGTGATGACGTGTAGACACACGTGTAGGGTGATGACGTGCTGACACACGTGTAGGGTGATGGCGTGCAGACACACGTGTAGGGTGATGACGTGTAGACACACGTGTAGGGTGATGGCGTGCGGACACACGTGTAGGGTGATGGCGTGCAGACACACGTGTAAGGTGATGGCGTGCAGACACACGTGTAGGGTGATGACGTGCGGACACACGTGTAGGGTGATGGCGTGCAGACACACGTGTAGGGTGATGACGTGCGGACACACGTGTAGGGTGATGGCGTGCAGACACACGTGTAGGGTGATGACGTGCGGACACACGTGTAGGGTGATGGCGTGCAGACACACGTGTAGGGTGATGACGTGCGGACACACGTGTAGGGTGATGGCGTGCAGACACACGTGTAGGGTGATGACGTGCAGACACACGTGTAGGGTGATGGCGTGCAGACACACGTGTAGGGTGATGACGTGCAGACACACGTGTAGGATGATGACGTGCGGACACACGTGTAGGGTGATGACGTGCAGACACAGATGTAAGGTGATGTCGTGTAGACACACGTGTAGGGTGATGGTGTGCAAACACAGACAGGTCA